>NW_013670151.1:11344-29528 GCF_000517525.1 Limulus polyphemus | reverse complement strand
ATATGCTGTGTTTCCAGTACTGTTTTGTGAATGTTATATTGTTGAATGTCACATGCTGTGTTTCCAGTACTGTTTTGTGAATGTTATATTGTTGAATGTCACATGCTGTGTTTCCAGTACTGTTTTGTGAATGTTTTATTGTTGAATGTCATATGCTGTGTTTCCAGTACTGTTTTGTGAATGTTATATTGTTGAATGTCATATGCTGTGTTTCCAGTACTGTTTTGTGAATGATTTATTGTTGAAGGTCATATGTTGTGTTTCTACCCCTGTTTTGTGAATGTTGTATTGTTGAATGTCATATACTGTGTTTCTACCCCTGTTTTGTGAATGTTGTATTGTTGAATGTCATATGCTGTGTTTCTACCCCTGTTTTGTGAATGATTTATTGTTGAAGGTCATATGCTGTGTTTCCAGTACTGTTTTGTGAATGTTATATTGTTGAATGTCATATGCTGTGTTTCTACCCCTGTTTTATGAATGATTTATTGTTGAAGGTCATATGCTGTGTTTTAAGTATTGTTTTATGAATGATTTATTGTTGAAGGTCATATGCTGTGTTTCCAGTACTGTTTTGTGAATGATTTATTGTTGAATGTCATATGCTGTGTTTCTACCCCTGTTTTGTGAATGATTTATTGTTGAAGGTCATATGTTGTGTTTCTACCACTGTTTTGTGAATGTTGTATTGTTGAATGTCATATGCTGTGTTTCTACCACTGTTTTGTGAATGTTATTGTTTCTGTACACTATGTCAAGAGGTTAGCCATAATGTGAACATTAGAAGAATAGTGTACTTCAGGTATCTTTACAATTTTGATTTTATATATAAATATATTTATGGGATTTGAGTGACGAGAGCGAGTTGTACATTTTTGAATAAATTTTTCTTGTTTTTTAAATCATTATACAATGTAGGACTTTTTATACATAAATGAAATTATCTAAAATGATAAAAACAAAACTCATAACTAGAGATGTTTTATTGTTATAACCTTGTTTTCTGACCTTATTTTTTTATTTTCCCAGCTTTTCCTGCAGGAATTCTCCAAACTCCTTTTTTCTCGAGTGACAGACCCGTGTAAGTGACCGTTTGAGTTCTGATCATTCCGTGTTTTCAACTTTTAAACCTTAGCGTCATTAACTGCTAACTTAGATTCAAAACATGCAATGAACGAATTCATCTGTATGTTTCCAAATATAGATTTAATAAGGCGATTTTTAGTTATCTCTCTTTAAGTTATAATGTTTATTTTGTATTCGTTCTAACCCTTTCACTTGAAACTTTATAAACAAATATTTTAAAGGTTTATTAACAAGAGCTCGGTTCACTATATATTATCAACTTCTGATCAAGGAAACAAGGATCGTAACTAAACTTTTTATTTTTTATGTTTATAATGCAATGATTCATCAGTTTGCTACCCTCGTTATTAGCGACATTTTCGGCCATAATCCCAATAATACATCACAAGGTTCGGACAGCTTAGACAATTTAGATGTGTTCTAAATTCACATACTAAGCTAACAATACAAATTAATCCTCCTAATAAAATATATAATGAAAATGAAATATGATAAATATGTATAAATATATTACACGTTTTAACAAACACTATTAATTAAAGATATAATACAATATAATTTACATAGAACGTCATTGTCTACTTAAAGCACTAACACCAATTCCATGACCTAACATTTAGTTTAACGAGGTTTTGTATACTAAATGTATCCCTGTAAGAGGCTTAAAACCCTTTTTATCTTTACTAAGAAATGACTCAGCGTTTTAACCAGGTGTGTCACAAAGTAACAATTTGTCAGTGTCAACTGTTGCCTGATAGCATCATGGTTATCTCAGTGAAATGTTGCGTATGATATATTTCTTACATTCTCAATTTTATCCTTTGAAAATAAAAGTTTCAACGGAGTAATTGTCTAAGTAGCACTAGTCCAGAGTAGACGTCACAGAGCACTTTAGGTTACCTTTATCGTGTTCAAAGTTACAGAAAATTTATTAGAAATTCAAACTGATTGAAACAAAATCCGCTCATTGAAAGTCCTCAGTCCAAAACAATATTTGATTAAAGTAACTATTGTTTAAACGCTGCAGGTTTTATAGTGGTGCTTATAATATCTATCACGGTATTATATTGGATTACTGTTGAGGAATAACAAAAATTACAGTCTCTGAGTTCAGAAAATTACTTTTTTCTTTCTTATATCAGGGCGATGAATTTTGGAGGAATTGGAATGGTGATTGGACATGAAATAACACATGGTTTTGACGATCAAGGTTTGTATTTTTATAACCTAGAAGACGGCTTTGTTTAATTCCAGAATCCCTTGTTGCTTGATGAGCTTAATAACTAAATGGTTAAACACTGTATATCCGTGTCTAATGTTTCTGCTACTAATAATATTATCATGTTATTATAGCAAATGAAGAGCTTAACATTCAATTGAATAAAAAAAACAAACACAAATTGATTAGTATTGATTAATTTGTCAGAAGTAAATGGTTTCTGTAGCCCAGTCGATATAAGTTTCTTCTAGAGAATATCAACGTCACATAGTGTGATCACTGGTTTAGGTTTCTGCTAGAGAATGTCAACGTCAGGTAGTGTGATAACTGGTTTAGGTTTCTTCTAGAGAATGTCAACATCACATAGTGTGATCACTGGTTTATGTTTCTTCTAGAGAATATCAATGTCATATAGTGTGATCACTGGTTTAGGTTTCTTCTAGAGAATGTCAACGTCACATAGTGTGATCACTGGTTTAGGTTTCTTCTAGAGAATGTCAACGTCACATAGTGTGATCATTGGTTTAGGTTTCTTCTAGAGAATGTCAAAGTCTGATAGTGTGATCACTGGTTTAGGTTTCTTCTAGATGATGTCAACGTCTGATAGTGTGATCACTGGTTTAGGTTTCTTCTAGATAATGTCAACGTCTGATAGTGTGGTCACCAATGTGGGTTTCTTCGAGAATGTGTCAACATCACATAGTGTGGTCACGTTATAGTTCACTTCAATATTAAATAATGGGTGTAGGTCACATGGGACATTATTTGGTTTTCTTTATAAGTTGTATAGGCTAGAAAATCCAGCAAAACTGTATGTTCAAGATAGCTTAGTGTGTCATTTGGGACATGTTGTGTTACTTAAGTTTTGTTGTGTTATTTGGAACATGGCTGTTTATTGGAGATTGATATGGTTTGATGTGTTACTTGGGTCTTGCTATGTTATCTACGTTGTTTTGTTTGATTGTTAATGTTCTACAAGTGTAAGAACTCTCCATTGGTGAGAACATTGGTTAATGTCCAGTAAATGAACCTTGGGATGAAACTTTGGATTCTTTCAAACTCACTTACGCGCGTTGTTAAAATTAAAATTAGTATTTTTTTCATTGTTTTTAGGTAGCCTTTATGATGGTGAAGGAAATATCAAACTCTGGTGGACCAAAGATACCCGAGAAAAGTTTGACGAAAGGGCCAAGTGTTTTATTAATCAATACAACAACTATAAAGATGACACCACAAAGCTGAATGTAATTACTTTTATTTTTGTTTCCATACCAATCAAAATATAACTTCTAAGTGCATTTTTTTGGGGGGAAAATAAGAAGTAATTTAAGGCCCTAATATGAAATTGTCGTTAAGTCTCAGCTACGTGTAGATAGAAAAAACTTATTTATAGTTTTCTTTATTTTCGTTTTTCGTAAACCGTTGAACTCGCTGATGTGAGACCAAAAACGACATTGTTGAATTAGAGCCTCGGTTAATTTGGAAAACAACAATATCTGTTGTGCTTTAAGAAATTATTACATGGTGATTTTTTAAGATGTCTAGGTGGTTCTTTCGTATCTTAAGAGTTTCGTAAATGAAAGTAATCAGTCTAAACTGACATATGAACAGTATAATTTTATAGATTATAATGAGACGTATAAGCGTTATATACTGATTACACAGGCCTACAATGGTTATATTGTCTTGAAATTTTTACATGGTCTATTGTAATTCCTGTACGCTGAATCCGAAGATAATATCCATTTTTCTCCATCACGTACAGATTTTTCACAAAACGTCATAACGCAATACATAAAAGAAAGACCACAACACGTAGTTTGAGGCTAGATTTCACACATAAAAAAGGATGAATGTGGATGCATATTCGTTTGACATCAATGTTCTTCACTTTTCTTCAGTTGTTTTGTTTGTATTTTTGTTAACAAACATAATAATAAAAAATGTTCATTGTGGTAAATGAAATAATAATTTGATCTAAGTAAGTGTTTTTTCTCTTCCCGATTTGTAAAAAAAAAAAATCCTCACGTGATAGAAAAAAATGGATATTATTTTCGAAATCTGAGAAGCTGAATTATGAAAAGTCCGTTATTAAAACCAAAACAACTTTTATTAAGTTTAAATTCGCAGGCGTGTGTAATTGTGATACACTCGAACAGTGTATACTGTTTATTATGAAACAAGAAAAGAGTATGTAGTAGATATTTTGAGAAATATGGTCACTAAGTAATAATTGTTGTCAAAGTCTATTACTGCTCTGTAGCACATTAATGTTTTTTTTTTTATGGAAACCGCTTTAATATCATTTTAATAATCTTCTTTTATGTGCAGCTGAACGGGAAAAATACTCTCGGTGAAAATATTGCTGACAACGGAGGATTAAGAGAAGCTTACAAAGTGAGTGTGAATATACTGCTAATGATTCAGTTAAGGTAACTAACAAAACTGCTTGTGTGTGAATATACTGCTAGTGATTCAGTTTAGGTAACTGACAAAACTGCCTGTGTGTGAATATACTGCTAGTGATTCAGTTTAGGTAACTGACAAAACTGCTTGTGTGTGAATATACTGCTAGTGATTCAGTTTAGGTAACTGACAAAGCTGCTTGTGTGTGAATATACTGTTAATGATTCAGTTTAGGTAACTGACAAAACTGCCTGTGTGTGAATATACTGCTAGTGATTCAGTTTAGGTAACTGAAAAAACCGCTTGTGTGTGAATACACTGCTAATGATTCAGGAAACTGACAAAACTGCTTGTGTGTGAATATACTGCTAGTGATTCAGTTTAGAAAGCTGACAAAGCTGCTTGTGTGTGAATATACTGTTAATGATTCAGTTTAGGTAACTGACAAAGCTGCTTGTGTGTGAATATACTGCTAATGATTCAGTTTAGGTAACTGACAAAACTGCTTGTGTGTGAATATACTGCTAGTGATTCAGTTTAGGTAACTGACAAAACTGCTTGTGTGTGAATATACTGCTAATGATTCAGTTTAGGTAACTGACAAAGCTGCTTGTGTGTGAATATACTGCTAATGATTCAGTTTAGGTAACTGACAAAACTGCCTGTGTGTGAATATACTGCTAATGATTCAGTTTAGGTAACTGACAAAACTGCTTGTGTGTGATTATATTGCTAATGATTCAGTTTAGGTAACTGAAAAACTGCTTGTGTGTGAATATACTGCTAATGATTCAGTTTAGGTAACTGACAAAACTGCTTGTGTGTGATTATATTGCTAGTGATTCGGTTTAGGAAGCTGACAAAACTGCTTGTGTTTCATTTAATATTTTTTTTACTTTTATTTTTCGCAGGAAAGAACGATTTTCAAAGTTTTTACTTTCCCACACGGGAAGCGAAATTTATCCAGAAGTGTCTTTTTTTACATGGCCAGGTGGTTAGGGCGCTCGACTCGCATACTGCGGGTCGCAGGTTCGAGTCCCCGTCCCACCAAACATGCTCGCCCTTTCAGCCGTGGGGGCGTTATAATGTGACGGTCAATCTCACTATTCGTTGGTAAAAGAGTAGCCCAACAGTTGGCGGTGGGTGGTGATGACTAGCTACCTTCCCTCTAGTCATACACTGCTAAATTAAGGACGGCTGGCACAGATAGCCCTTGTGCGAAATTCATAATAAACAAACAAACATACATACAACTGATTAGTAACTGAATGAGGTAGTTGAATTCCACTTCAGAATGAACAAGACTAAAGGATATGAACTCTTTACAAAGTGTTGTATTACACATCGAAGTACCTTTTGTATTTAAATATGCGTGTACACGTATTTATAATTAAAGTTCTAGCCATAATATTTTCACCATAAGGAAGATCGTCGAAACTAGTGCTAGAAACTGAACTGAAAAATATTTTTTTTTGGTTTAGAAGAGCGAAACTGCTAATAAAAAACAACTACAAAACTAGAAATATTTCTAGGTTTGAAAAAACGGTAAGTGATCGTTGAAAACTGTTGAAAAACTACAAAAATAAAAATATTTTTGTGGTTTAAAACAGGTGAAGTTAATTTTGAAAACTGCTAAAAAAGCAATAAAAATTAACAGCAAAATACACTGGATACAAATCTTTAATTTTAGTCTATGTTTTTTCTATATTCTTTCTATTTATTTGTCTATAAAAAGTATCATACAAAAAATTACTTTTGAGAGGCATTTTTAAAAAGAAGTGTTTGTCTCTTCGACGAGCTGCTAGTATTTTAGTTTTCAAATAATTTAAAAATTCTTAAAGTTAACTTCTAAATATTATGAGCTCTAAATTGTTATTACTATTAGGAAGTAAGATTTCGTGTAACGGGTGTAAATCACCACCTTTTACCCTTTGCACAGTGCTGTAGCTAATTGTTGTAAATATATATATATAAGTGTGAGTGTGTAAACCTAACGAAATGAGAACTAAAACAACGAATTACGAATTAATACTGGTGCTTGCCGCTAGATGGCGTACTATTCACTTCTCGAGAAAATCTACAACCAGTTTGTTAATACTTTTGCATTGTGTTCAATATCTAGTTGATAATTTGTATTAATATAAATTTACAAAAAATACTGGCTAGGATTTTGTTGATTTCCTTTTTGAGCTGAGTTGAGACTAGTTAGAACTGGTAACTGAAAACTACCTTTCTCTCTGTTGAACCTAAAAACTATTTGATATTTATTGTTGCAATGTGTAATTTGTAATGCTGTTGTATCTCACGTCATTCTTTTGATTATTTTAGGGTTACCAAACCTATGTTTTCAAGTATGGGGACAAAGCCAAAAATTACAGATTACCAGGAGACAAGTTTAAAGATATTACACCTGACCAGCTCTTCTTTCTGGCATTTGCTAATGTAAGAACCAGCGGAGTTTTGAATTTCTCTAAATGACAGTTTAGAAACATGTGTTCTTTCTCAACGAGTGCGCGAATTAAAACTATACACAGTACTGATTGTACGTTACAGGTGATACGTTTTTTTTTTTGTTGTTGTTTTTCTAATGTGCTTCCGGGATCCTAACCGTCCCAATTCTCTCCTGCCGACTCTAATATTTTTTTCGGAATTTTTGTTTTCTTGCGGTTACAGGAGATAGAGAGAGAGAGAAAAAAAAACGCTTTACTTTAAGAAACACTTTGGTGAAAGAAAAATGCACTTCCATTTTTCTTTTTTTGTCAGGAAACTGAAACCATTCATATACTTTATTAGGCTTAGGAAACTGAAACCATACATATACTTTATTAGGCTTAGGAAACTGAAACCATACATATACTTTATTAGGCTTCGACACATTTTGCCTCCCATTGGCACAGCAGTAAGTCTGTGGACTTATAATCTAAAAACCAAGTTTCGATACCCGTGGTGAGCATAGTACATATACCACTTTGTAGCTTTGTGCTTAACTACAAGCAAACAAATCAACACATTTGACGTCATGCTTAGTAACACAAATGCATGCAGATTAACGAATCGTTGTTAAATCTTTTGTGGAAGTAGCCGGTATGATCAGTGACTTTTTTTTTTTTGTCTTACTTTATTTTGAGGGAAACAAGGAAACGTGTTAACATAGACCAAATGGTGAGCCGAGCACCCCCGAGCGTGTCCGACTGTGGATCCGAGGTTCGCGGAATTATAATTACATTTCACCTACTTAACCTAGTTGGCATCATAGTAGTTGTTGTTCATGCAGTTAATGATATAAATAAGTACGTTGACCACTAATGTGTCTGTCGGATCCTAGTTTTCCTCATTAGCCCTGGTATTGGGCGAAAAAGGCTTCCTCGGTACTGGATGTGGTTGACATATAAGTCCGTAGCCATGCCGAACTTCGACGTGGAACAAAATAAATTGTACGGGAATCACTTTAAGTAAAAGGGTAGAGGCCATCTACTAGCGATATATAGAACTATATATTGCTCAGTAAAAGATGTTTTTAATTTTTCTTCGTAAAAGCCATGAGTTAAAACATCCCTAGCTCAACGTACAGTATTTACAAAGAGTGCCATGTATCCTAGACCCGATTATAACAGTATCTCTTAAGATCAAATGCCCCTGGCTCCATCTACAGTATAATCCAATAGCGACATGTTCCTCTGACTCGGTCTACAGTATCCACAACTGATTTAAGTATATTTTGTTTACGCTTTAGTTTAAAAATCAAACTTCTTCCAGCTCTGTTGGTTTCAAAATGTTATTATCTAACGTTTTCCTTTTTTTAATGTGGTTACAAAACACCACTGCTTCTCATCACACATTTAGACCTGTTTACTCTTTTTATCATTTTTCTAAATTCTTCTACTTCTTTTCTGATAAAATGTGCTACTCAAACGTGTAACAACTCGTGAACATAGTTCTATGTTCTCCATGGTAAAACAAATGTCAGTTTGACGTAGCATGTTTTTTGTTCTTTTAATGTTCACTAAGCTAAGCCTTATGAACAGTTTTCATCCAAACTATTTTATGTAAAAAAACAAAGATCTTATCTTTAGTTTATTTGTAAGATAAGAACCACAACTCCGAGAATGTTATTAAATTATTGTAGTGATGAAAACTGAGTAATATATATATATATACGTTTGTTCTTCTTCCCAGGTTTGGTGTAGCAATGCCCGTCCTCAGTACATAGTAAACATGATCCAGTATGAAACTGAGTAATATATATATACGTTTGTTCTTCTACCCAGGTTTGGTGTAGCAATGCCCGTCCTCAGTACATAGAAAACATGATCCAGTATGATACCCATAGCCCACCGAAGTACAGGTACGTTTACTAAATTGATTCAAAACACCCTGTAAGTTTCTGTTCTCTACACGCTCTTAAGTGTAGTGTGTTTTAGATTTCCTTTCTACACCTTTATAGTGCTTTATTTTTGCCCCCCTTGTGGGTCAGAGGTAAACTTACGGACGTGCAATGCTAAAATCCAGGGTTCTATTCCCGCAATGTACAGAGTGCAGGTATCCCTTTGTGTAGCTTTGCGCCAAAAAAAAACAAAAAACAACAGCAGTAGCGAAAAATTGTTTTAATAAAATGATACCAGAATCAAGTTAATTATATATTTTCATTTGGCCATTCTTTCTTTGATATTATATAGTTGTTGTTTTTTTATTATGTAACTTTTCATAATTTAAGAAATATATCGGTAAATTTAGTTGCATCATCTGGCGTTGTTTCAAACCAATGAATGAGTCTTAGCTGTTGCATTTTGTTAGATAAGAAGATACGGAAATACGTAATGTTGAGGGAAAAACGATCTTTAAATAATAATAATAATAAAAACTTTTTATTTCAACCAACGTTTCGTCATTACAACTTCATCAGAGCAAGTTGTATAAGAACTACGTACGAAATACACGTGCTTATTTTAGGACGGTAATTTGAGTTTTTAGACCAGCAATTACTAAGTGCGTTAATCATTTAGCTAAGTTGATAGAACACTCGCCTGGCGTCAGATAGATGAGTTCGGAATTCGATCTTGAACTCAGGACTTGCAAAAATAGGACCAATATATTCGAATGTCATACCGTCAACAGATAAGTTTGGTTTGAATTTCGCGCAAAGCTACCTGAGGGATATCTGCGCTAGCCGTCCCTAATTTAGCAGTAAAAGACTAGAGGGAAGACAGCTAGTCATCACCACCAACCGCCAACTCTTGGACTACTCTTTTACCAACGAATAGTGGGATTGACCGTCACATTATAACTCCTCAATGGCTAAAAGAGCGAGCATGTTTGGAGACGGGAATTCGAACCCGCAGCTCTCAGATTGCGACACGAGCGCCCCCTAACCAAGGTCACGTCACGCCCCACTACCTAAGAGCTGTAGTTTTTGAGTTATGTTAATTCTTACTTACTCCACCTAGAGTCGATGACTAGGATGTTGTGAATCAATAGGGTTTTAAGTAACTTTCTCTGTGTTACAACCATGTTCAGTTTAAGATATGAAAGAACACTACTGACACCGAGACTGAGTATATGTAAATTGATATTTTGTGTATGTAACGTTATATTTATGTATGGTGTGTTTCTAATATCAAAGCTAATATTACGTAAATTTCCTTTTCGAAATGTCTAGACATTTATACTTATCTATTGCATACTTCGTAAATAACATGTAAATATTTTTCGACAGAGTTTGGGGCCCTCTGTCCAATTTTGAACAGTTTGCTCAGACTTTCAACTGTAAAGAAGGCGACACAATGGTTAAACCAGCAAAAGATCGGTGCGCCATCTGGTAAGGGTGTTTGGAATAAGGTCAAGGAAAACTTAGAAATACTGGCTGGACACAACGGAAATCACTAACCAACTTGAAAGCAGATTATCAGAATAAGAAGAAAAAGTTAAAAGCTGTAAATTAGCAGTTTAAAATAAAGTTTTAAAGCTTCTTGCCGAAAACTAATGTACTTTTACATTCTTTATAAACTTTGTATCTTGGTAGATTTTTAATCTCTTCTTATTATTCCCTTCTCATGAACGAAATTACAGAATTAGAAGAAATCACCGCTTTTCAAATTTCAAAGCAGACGAAATTTAATTCAATACTCTAAACGTTACGTACATAATGTGTTATAAATTCTCTTCGGTGTCCCTAAATCATGTTGAAAACCTTTTTTTTTTTTTTTCGTTTTGAAATTTATAAAATGGTATTATAGATATTTGTATAATATTAGTTCATAATAACAAAAGAGTGCGTGTGTGTGTGTGTGTGTGGTTTGATAAATCTATAGAAGCTGTTAACAGTTTCCTGTCATTGGTGATTTCAAGCATAATAAAGCAACACCTTTTATTTCCTCTGTGTGTGTGTGTTTTGTGTGCTTCATAATCTCGAAGAAAATGAACAAAAATATATGCACGTATAAATATTTATTGGTGTACATATAAATAGTGTAACACCACGTGCTGTTAAATGTATAATAATATGATAAATTACAAATTAACTAACAGTACGTAATAAAAGCATTTTCTTTACGTTTAATGTAGAGCCGTTAAAAGGTAAACTTGTATTATGGTTACAGTAAATTTTAATTTAGTAACGTCTTTAAATTATTTTATTATAAGTATTATAACTTATTAGAACGTTTTTTTTTGTTGTTTTTTTACAAATATCTCGAATGCAATTTGTTCTAACTTGAAATATTTATTTCTTAGAGGACGCTAGTGTATGATATCTTAATGTGAAAACTAGCGGTACTTGTAACTTTTCTGAGCATTGCTCCCCAGTGGCATAGTGGTATGTCTGCGGTCTTACAACGCTAGAAACCGGGTTTCGATACCCGTGGTGGGCAGAGCACAGATAGTCCATTATGTAGCTTTGGGCTTGACTTCAAACAAAAAGAAATTCTGAGTATTCCCGATTGTTTCCTTTACATTTAATGTCAATTAAGTTTTAGGTTCAACGTAAAGAGTAACAATGTTCGTTTACCTTCAAATAGTTGTTGTAATGTTGTGAACAATAACAGTATCTTCTAACAAAACAACAACAGTCCATCTTCTAACAGTAGAATAATAACCAGCCTTCTAACAAAACAACAACAGTCCATCTTCCAACAGAAGGAAAATAACCAGCCTTCTAAGAGGACAACAACAGTCCATCTTCTAACAGAAGGAAAATAACCAGCCTTCTAAGAGGACAACAACAGTCTATATTGTAATATAAAAATGGTTTCCAATCTTCGAACAGATCGATAATATTTATTCTAACAGTACAACAATAAATAACTCATGTGATACGAAATTGAAAGAAGACTGATAGTGATTTTATCACATTTTTCTTTACCATCCTTGTACGGGTTTCCGGTAATAAGAGTATGATATTACTTCAACCATAAACTACTAATCAATTTATATGTGAACAACAGTAAACTATCTTCTACAAAAACTCTGAAGCTTGTGATAGAATCACAATGAAGATCGCGATACTAAATAAAAATGGTAACTTCTACAAATTATCTGATGAAGCAATTTGTACTTGGAGCTCTAGATGGCGCTTCAAGTTGCTTCGGTTCCCAATGGCACAAGACCTCGAACCTCATATGATTCTGTTCAAAGTTCTTCTGTAAAACCCGTGAGCGCAACACTAACCGACTCTGTAACGTAATTTAATGTAATTATAATAAATATTTATAAATTGTATTTATGGCAAAGCTACTAAGTTTATCTGCCGTCATCCCTAATTTTGGACAACTGACGAGAGGGAAGGCAGGTAGTCAGTAGTGCCCTATTATCCAAACTAAGGGATTGACTGTCATTCTTATAACGCACCCTCGGCTTAAAGTGCGGGGAATATTTTGTGGTTTTGCACGGTTACGAACCCAACTTGGCCCGGTGGCTAGGAGGCGCTTGACTCGCAACCTGAGGTTGCGGGTTAAAATCCCCGTCCCACCAAACATACTCAATATGCTCGTCCTTTCAGCAGTGTGGGCGTTATAATGTGACGGTCAATCCCACTATTCGTTGGTAAAATAGTAGTCTAACAATTGGCGGTGAGTGATGGTGACTAGCTGCCTTCCTTCTAGTCTTTCACTGCTAAATTAGGGACGGCTAGCGCAGATAGCCCTCGTGTAGCGTTGCACGAAATTCAAAACAAACCGAACCCAACTTGCCAGCTTTGAAATTCAGAGCTCTACCGTAGGGCCGCGTCTAGTTAAACAAATAGAATCAAATGATTGTCGTAAATTTAGTAATTAATTCGAATGTTAATAATGTACTTGAAACGATTCATCCGTTTACTTTGTCTGGCTTTTCTGATACATGGTGTTAACTGAATTCTCGTTTCTTTAGCTATGTAGAAGATAAACATTACTGTAAGTGTATCTCTGGTCTTTAAGTTTGCTGTTGTTCCAACATAAAATTTTCTTAAATACGATAACTCAAAATTCATAACTTAAACAAAATGTTGTCATTTTAGGGTACCAGAGTGACAACTTATGTACAAAATTAATAAAGCGTATCCTCCTCCCCCCGTCCACACATGCTAAGCTAGAAAAAGAGGTGTTTATTAAAGTATAGAGGGCGAAAACAAAAGAACAGGTAGTAACAAAACAATTTCGATTTTATCTTGAACTAGTAATGACATTTACAGATTGGTTGTAAGTAGAAGTCAGAACATTGAATTTTGAGATTTTATGATACTTGTTTTGAGTACAGCACTCTTATTAGCCAGGTTACAGTGACACGGTACTTCTAGTAAATGTTGTGTTTGTTAGCCAGGTTACAGAGACACGGGATTTCTAGTAAATATTGTGTTTGTTAGCCAGGTTACAGTGACGCGGGATTTCTAGTAAATATTGTGTTTGTTAGCCAGGTTACAGTGACGCAAGATTTCTAGTAAATATTGTATTTGTTAGCCAGGTTACAGTGACACGTACTTCTAATAAATATTGTGTTTGTTAGCCAGGTTACAGTGACACGTACTTCTAGTAAATATTATGTTTGTTAGCCAGGTTACAGTGACGCGGGGTTTCTAGTAAATATTGTGTTTGTTAGCCAGGTTACAGTGACACAAGATTTCTAGTAAATATTGTGTTTGTTAGCCAGGTTACAGTGACACGTACTTCTAGTAAATATTGTGTTTGTTAGCCAGGTTACAGTGACACAAGATTTCTAAGTCACTGTAACCTGGCTAACAAACACAATATTTACACTGTAACCTGGCTAACAAACACAATATTTACTAGAAGTACGTGACACGGTACTTCTAATGAAGATAATGTTGTCTTAGCCAGGTTACAGAGACGAGAGGTTTCACAGAAACCGAGCGTTTCCCGTACACGAGACGTAATTTAATTAAGCTCGAACTGATAACCTAAAGTATGTTGTAACTATATACCAATTTCTGTAAGTTGTTTTTTTTTTTACAGAAACATTTTATGCCCTTTTTTAACACCATAAATCTCGCACTATCGTGTACTTAAAAGTCATAAAGTCACGCTATTACTTTCAAAATACGGGCGAGAAGCGATCGTGAAAGGAGACTGTGATGAACATCCAGAAGGTTAGTACACTATGTTCTTCTTCTTTATTGCCTCGTCTTCTATTGTATCTTCTATTCCTGTCTACTTTGTGGAAGTTAAAGTATGTGAAAAGCATGGCGGAAGATGTGTAGGTCGGTCATCGCCGCGATTATACAAAAACCTCATATTCTGGACCCGCTCCTCCGGGAGTTTATCAATGGGCAAGCGTTTAAAAGCAATCCACTCTATGATTGTTACAAAACGATCATGACACATTCAGTCTGAACTCTTTTCACACTTCATTGAAAGTGTGAGGAACTGTAAGGCACGATTGTTAGTGGACTTTCCCTATTGGAGTATTCATAAACTAAACGCATAGGTGCTTTTGAATATCATCTCATAAAGGGCATATTTGTGCTTTCAAAAAAACCGCCAGGACATCTTCGTGATGTCGGTTTTATGTGGTCCGGTCGCACGATGTCGCTTCGGCACCTGCGCTGAATTTTGTGCGAGGCATCCGTCACAGACTTCCAAAGTCTTTTCATTGCTTTTATCCGAAGAAATTTGGCACGCTTTGAGACGTCCTCCCCCCCACGGAACAAAACCCCACTCAAACTCAAAACTTCTTTAAGAAACTTGACCAACTCTCAGACATGTGTAGACTTTTCAAGGATGAAGAGTTACACCTCATAAACCCAGCATTATACAGGGTGTTGAGTAAATCCCGGAATCCGCCCCTCAAGGATTCTATTATATTGTCTTCATTGCCAACTTGCATATATACTGTATTATTTCTGTTTCTTCTTTGTTCTCATTATATATAGTTACAAGTTACATAACTCGAACTCCCTAGAAAAATCACGATCGTTATACTCCACAAAAAGCAATATATATATATATATATGTATGTGTGTGTTTATTAAATATTCTTACATATCCTTTAAATAAATTGTGTGTCAGTTTTAACATTCCTTTAGACATAAGATTGCAGAATGATGATTTATTGACTTTTAATTTGATGTTTATGTGAACAGCCCTGCAATTGTTGAAGTTATATTTCATGCAAAATTGCTCCCAGATTTAATCTCATGGCACCAATTTTTTTTTTCGTGGGGGGGGGGGGGGAGCATGCCCCCCAGACCCCATAGCATTAGTATGCTTTGCATGCTGATTGTGCTTCGCGCAATATGTGTTATGTGTTGGCTTTTGAACTCACAAATTAGAACCCCCTCTTTCAAACATTCTGCGTACGGGGCCTATTATACTTCACAAAAAGCAATATATATATTTATTTATTAAATATTCTTTTATATATTTCAAATAGATTTTTATGTCAATTTTAACGTCCCTTTAGACGTTTAAGATATCATAGGATTCTTTGAAAATATATTTAAATCAATTTAAGTATATCTTCGAATTCTTACGTATTTAAGTTTAAATGTTTTGATAGTCAAAACGTCCAACACATTCAATTCGTTTAATGTTAAAAACATAAACTTTTGAAAATTTTGTTGGTAATTAATGGTATTCTCTCACCACACATGATACACCAAAAACATCATTACCGCCATTTTGAGCCAAGCATGGCCTACTGGTCATTGTGCTTAAACTCTGAAATCAGGACAAAAACGTGCGAAAACAGCTTTAAGGGCAGTAGAGTGATGGTTAAATCCAACTATCTGGTCAGACAAGAATAGTCCCCCCCCACCCCCCAGTTGGCACAGTGGTATGTCTGCGGACTTACAACGCTAAAAATCGAGTTTCGATATCCGTGATGGCCCGAGCACAGATAGCCCTTTGTGTAGCTCTGTGCTTGACTTCAAACAAACAAACAAGGGTTGACGGATAGTGCTTGGTATAGCTTCGAACGAGGATTCTAAAAACACAACAACAGAAAACTTTTTTTTTGTTTCACTGGTATTCAAAGAAGTGTTAAATACACACTGTATCTTTCGTACAGTTTAAAGTGTGTGTGTGTGTGTCTGTGTTGCAGGTTCTGGGTTTTCAAAGATCACTTTACTCAAGCATGTTTAATGCTTACTTCTTTAACACTCAAAACATCAATACGTTTTATTAGTCTTATCATTCGAGTTAACTTTCTGGTATTTTTGTACCGAATACGCAGATACGCCTATCGAAGAATGAATGATTACATCACTAGAGATAAAAACCATGGCGACCAGAGTCCCATTACTCTTACCCAACCCCTCAGCTTCTGAGGCATTAGAAAGAAGAGGTTGATTGTCAACAGTCCCAATGAGCAGTGTCTATTATGT
This sequence comes from Limulus polyphemus, assembly GCF_000517525.1. Taxonomy (NCBI): domain Eukaryota; kingdom Metazoa; phylum Arthropoda; class Merostomata; order Xiphosura; family Limulidae; genus Limulus; species Limulus polyphemus. Next base: position 13,008 of record NW_013670151.1, on the reverse strand, counting down.
GATGATGAAGTACTTGAAGAACATACTGAAAAGTTTCGGTAGCAGATGTAGCTCTGGATCTTTGTTGGTTTATAGGAATTGTTGTTGTATTCAGTTTCAACTTGCTATTGAAGCTCCCTATTAGTCGATACCTAGTGACGTGACCAACAGAGCGCAGAGATTTCTGACCGAGGACGGATACCCCACACAAGAAGCCCCACTGCCGTTAAGGGGGAAATTACTCGCCAGACGGGCACGAGAAGGCACGTAGTAGAAATCCTGACAAGGCAGAAAATTTACACCCCTACAGCTACTGAATAATGTTTGTAGCACGTGCTATTGGTGAGGTAACAATACTAGAACTCGCCTTGTGTACTATTCAAGCCACACACTCACCTGAAATCAACGCGCTGTGTTATAAGAAATAGTCATTCACAAACAAAAGTTTTGAAGTTTCTTTTTTCCTTCCCAGTGTTTACCATAAGATTACTAAGATGTGTATTTCTTAACCCTAGAATTGCCATATGACCTCTTCGGTCTTTTTTTTTTTACGTCCATTTGTCTAAACTATTCACCAACCAAAATGTTTACGTATCATAACTTCGTTTATTACACTTACAGAGTCCCAAATACCATAATAGTAAAAATATACATACAAATTCTATGAGCATCACAACTAATCCCACTAATGCCTGTTAGACATTCCCAACGTGTTTAACATAGAAACTAAGCCTTTTTAAATTTATACTTCATTTTACAACACTGAGTAAAATAAAGGTAAAACATAAAACGAGTCAATATGGTGCATTATGTGAACCTCATCAGGACTGAGCGCTATAGAAAACAGGGATAATCTGAGGGTAGTTGGAATGTTAATTACGTTTATTAATTGTTGCGAAAAGATATATGTACAATAGAAGAGTGTCAGTGCTAGTACACTAATAATAGCATTTTTTAGGGAATTGGTTCGTTGTTATCAAGTATAAAACTAAACAATCTATGCTCTGCCCACCAAGGATGCCGAGACTCGACTTTTAGCGTCGTAAAAGTCTGCAGACGGACCGTTTAGCCATTGGGAGCATTTTGCCAGAGAAAAGGAAAACAGAAAAAGACTATATATACATGTCATTATTTCTGTTCAGGGTAGCCCCGTGGTGAAGAAATAACGAACCAAGTTAACTTTCGTGGGTACAACATTGTCTTAATGAAACACGTTAACTTTCGTGGGTATGACAGTGTCTTAATGAAACACGTTAACTTTCGTGGGTACAACATTGTCTTAATGAACCACGTTAACTTTTACAAGAGTGTCCTAATGAACCACGTCAACTTTCGTGGGTATAACGGTGTCTTAATGAAACACGTTAACTTTCGTGGGTACAACATTGTCTTAATGAAACACGTTAACTTTCGTGGGTATAACAGTGTCTTAATGAACCACGTTAACTTTTACAAGAGTGTCCTAATGAACCACGTCAACTTTCGTGGGTATAACGGTGTCTTAATGAAACACGTTAACTTTCGTGGGTATAACAGTGTCTCAATGAACCACGTTAACTTTTACAAGAGTGTCCTAATGAACCACGTCAACTTTCGTGGGTATAACGGTGTCTTAATGAAACACGTTAACTTTCGTGGGTATAACAGTGTCTCAATGAACCACGTCAACTTTCATGGGTACAACA
>NW_013670151.1:4138-10837 GCF_000517525.1 Limulus polyphemus | reverse complement strand
CACGTTAACTTTCGTGGGTACAACAGTGTCTTAACGAACCAAGTTAACTTTCGTGGGTACAACAGTGTCTTAAGGAACCAAGTTAACTTTCATGGGTACAACAGTGTCTTAACGAACCAAGTTAACTTTCGTGGGTACAACAGTGTCTTAACGAACCAAGTTAACTTTCATGGGTACAACAGTGTCTTAACGAACCAAGTTAACTTTCGTGGGTACAACAGTGTCTTAATGAACCACCTTATATTTCGTGGGTACAACAGTGTCTTAATGAACTACGTTAACTTTCGTGAGTACAACAGTGTCTTAACGAACCAAGTTAACTTTCGTGGGTACAACAGTGTTCTTAACGAACCAAGTTAACTTTCATGGGTACAACAGTGTCTTAAGAACCAAGTTAACTTTCATGGGTACAACAGTGTCTTAACGAACCAAGTTAACTTTCGTGGGTACAACAGTTTTCGTTTTCATATTATCGGGTAATTTGTATGCAGGTGTACTAACGTACATACATATATAATTATACAAGAATAAACATGTTTTCTTATAAACGTTATACGTATACTTGCCCGAATCACACCAAACTAACATGAACAAACACGTTTTCTTATAAACACTATACATACATTTGCCCCAATCACACCAAACTAACACCAACATAAGGTGTCCTACCCTTTTTCGTACTTGGCCTTGCTTGTCTCTGCTTGACATCTTAACGGATAATGGCTCGGATCTGGCGCGAGTGACAGTGGCCCGGTGCTGTGGCGTTGAAATAATTTTTCTTACTACTTAAAAGTGACACGACGATCTCCTGTTAGATCCTCCCCTTACACGACAATCTCCAGTTAGATCCTCCCCTGACCTCCCGAAGGAACCTATAACCAGCAAGGCGCTATAAACATTTCTTTTTGACGGCTATAGCCGAGCTTGTCTGTCCGGATGTTAGACGTCATTGTTAGGAAGTATAAGGACAGTTTTTGATACAGCCTACAATTGCTTCTGGTTTCAAATGATGAAAGACAAGTTAACCTTCCTGTCATATCCTTTTGGTTGAATACCATGACGTTGGATTATCTCCTGGATACGGTACATCGTGGACAACAGACGCAATTTATTTCAAACAAAAAGAAAAAACAAACAAACATTGTTTATAGGGTAAAATGCTTAGATTAAGGTTACTTGTAAATTGGAAGAACAAAGATGAAGTTAAAACGTTCGCATGCGCCATCTATTAAATATTTTTGAATATGCCAAGGTAAATCATGACAACTTAAAACTTGATCATGCTCGGGGTTTAGGATAGTGACCAGACGAAACAAAGGGCGACAAAATAGATATTGCAGTTAATACTTCTTCTCAATTTGAAAGGGGCGGGGGTTTCGAATATAAAGATGGCACAGGCCATAATTTTGCCTAGGGCTGGATATATTAAGATTTAGAGATTTAATCAGAGTGTAAGGTATACATGATCATAAGTAGAACGTCTCTAAATTTTTATAATTTAGACCCCCCTTGATAATTTCGTATACATACATCAGAATAGAGCTCCATGAGGCGATATTTAAAAAACAACAACATTACTTTGAAAACTGAGCGATGATACATAGGATGATAGGAAACAGAAGAAAATTAACCAATCATAGGAAACAAAAGAAAATTAACCAATCATGTGACTTTCCGGGGTGTGCGCCCTGTGCGGGAGCACACGTTGCTCAACTCAAGAGCCAGCCCTGATTCTTAAAATATTACATGTGCGGGTTATCTGAATTCAAAATTTGTAACAATTAATCATGTTTATTTTAAATAATTATCTAAGAAGCTGGGAGCCCCACCCCCACATATATCTACTCCCACGTGATAGTTATTCGAACTGGCCTGGTAATAAGTAAGTTATTTACGAAAACAAAACCGAGATTTCGTGATAATTTTAAACAAAGTGGCTTTAAAACAGATTTGAAACGTTTAGGACTAGCATGCAGAGTAGCACGTGCCTCTTTAGCGTCAGTACTGGCGATTTGTCTGACCATTGATCTGGAAATCGACTTGGTTAAATTATAACGAAAACTAGAATGTTCATAACGACATTTTTTCGCATGGGACTTAAACCTATAGTGACATTTTATCCAAAAGAATTGGTAAGCAGGAAAGTAGTAGTAATTCGAATTAAATAAGATAATTTGTTTTCCTTGTAATTTTGAAATAATTTTAATATCTTTTGTGTGCTTCTTTTGTCAAAAAACGCAACTGGTGTGAAAGATATTTTTTTCAATATTTCCAAGTCACATAAAACTATAAGAAAGAAAGCAGCCTACAGGGTTAATCGATTAACTAGTCTGGTTACTGAAAATGAATTAATCGATTAGTTGTGTTCATCTAAATACTTCATCATCCACACGACAAGTCCATCTAACGAAAGCGCTGGGGTTTTCCCACAGCTTTTTAATGTTATTTACTAACGTTTTTGATCCTACGTGAGTGGATTTTTCAATCCTTAATAAAGTTTTATTTATATATGATTAATAGCTTCATACCGTTCTGGAGATGCTTGCATTTAAAATACGAAGTTGTATTACTAAGTTAATTATGGTTAAGTGTTTGTGATTTGCTTTGTCTGCACATTCGCCATTGTAAATTTTTATAAGTTACACGCTCTTATAGTAAATGTGTTTTATTATTATTATCGTTTAGCCAAATAAGCCACAAATGGAGAAGAAAAGAAGAGTGAGAATCAATAAAAGTCTCGCTGAGCTCAAAGCCATCATTTTAGAAAACATGAAGAAGGAGGTATGTTTATACTTATACGATTTGCATTCTTCGTTCACCATACAGTTTCACTGAATTCAATATTCTTCAAGTTTCCAGTTTACCAGTTTTACTAGACACATTTTTTTTTCTCAGTTTTAGTTTTACAGGTTTTACTAAACACAATATTTTTAAAGATTTTAGTATATTAATTCTACTGAATAGAATCGTTTTGAAATTTTTGGTTAACCAGATTTATTGGATACAGTATTTTCCGAATGTTGACGTAGTATTTAAATTTCATGATAATTTATTGTTTATTTCGTCCAATATTTTATGTATTTGCGACATATTTTCCATGCAAACTAACGTAAGTAATTTAAGAAGTAAAGGTGACGCTGTTTGATTAACATTCAGGACTCATCTTGTGTAGCATTGCTTTACTGTACGAAGGGGTTAAAGTGTTTCGAAGTAAGGAATTTTTACATAATTAAAGATCATTTAATTATTTAAATGATGTAATTCACAATGAATTATTTAAAACCTAAATAGATATTAATAATATTATTCTTTCATTAGAGGGGTAGCGTAAATGCTTCAAGCAGGTTCCTATGGACAGGATGTACTCATGAACGATGTTTAAAAAAAAAATGTTTCGGTCAGCGTGGAGAATGAAATGTTTGAAAATCGTCCAGAGTCTACAAGTACATCCTAACCATACGAGTCTTAAAGGAGTTTTTAACAGCATACAAAATTACGTGCCATATAAGAAGATAACAGGATGTTGCATTTATAAATACAAACAGTAAATAATACAAAAAAAAAGACATTTAGAAATGAGCAACAAAGCGAAAATTAGGCCTATATTCATGAGACGGAAAGCGGAGACTTATTAAGAAAAGAAACACCAGGGTATAAATAAATACATTTTTAATATTTGGACATCTTGAAATGGGGTGTTAGTTTCTGAAAGATACTACATTATCTCACTTGAAGATGAGCAACAAAGCGAAAAGTAGGTCAAGGTTCATCAAATGGAAAGCGAAGACTAATTAACAAAATTAACACCAGGGTTAAAATAAATACATTTTTAATATTTGGACATTTTTAAATGGAGTGTTAGCTTCAGTAAATTACAACATTATCTTGAATAAGTTATATATTTTTTAGCCACAGTATATCAATCGTCTGACTAAATATCAATTCAAAATGTATCATAATATTAGATGATGAACTAAAGTCAGGGATTTTTTTAAATATTAAAAGTCCCTGTCATTATTGAAAAATATATATCATTTTATAAACTCCAAAGAGAAGTATAGAAACTGATTTTAGTTTTCGTATATTCAATGCTTTTCTTATAAGTGCAATAATTATTTAGGAATTTTTTAAAATACTTCTTACACGACAAATGTAATGCCGAGTATTTAGTTTTAATTGTACAGTTGCGTTCGAAGAAACGTCAAGACTTATTTTTATATATTTCTTTTTCTAGAACATAAATAGTTTATCTAAACTAGAGAAGGCGGACATCTTGGAATTGACAGTGCAACAGCTACGAAAGTTACAATTGTTATCTTGTTCAGGTAATTAGTGTTTGGTGGTTCTGATCAGTTGGAACAGGGATAAATTCCACGTTTAATCCAATTAAGGAATAGATATTAGTTTGCTAAAAAAATTCAAACATCTTCGTTTTCCTCCAAAATAATTATTATTAGGCTTCATAAGGGTTTGTTTGTTACGGATTTCGCGCAAAACTACACGAGGGCTATCTGCGCTAGCCGTCCCCAATTTAGCAGTGTAAGACTAGAGGGAAGGCAGCTAGTCATCACCGCCAACTCTTGGGGCTACTCTTTTACCAACGAATAGTAGGATTGACCATCACATTATAACGCCCCACGGCTGAAAGGGCGAGCATGTTTGGTGTGATGGGGATTCGAACCCTCGACCCACAGATTGCGAGTCGAGCGCCCTTACCACTTGGCCATTCATAAGGGTATAGGCGCATCATGATGGATTAAATACCCTCCTAAGTGAAACAATAACCTCCCGTCAGCTGAGGTTAATCTAATTCCAACAAAGCCTTATCACAAATAGCTTAGTCCTTAATCGATTTTTGTCTTGTGATCAAGAGATTTTACTCTGTCGAGGGAATTTACCTGATGGGGAAAATTAACTAAAGCTTTCGGAAAATACCCAGTAGAGGAAATATTAATTAAAGCTTTACCTATTGTCATTCCAAGTCTTGACAGTACTTCCGGTGTTTTTGTTTCTTTTTTGTGCAAAGGTACACAACGAGCTATTTGCGCTGTCCACCTCTGATTTTAGCATTATAAGCCCATAAACTTATTGCTGAACCAACGATAAAGTATTTATAATAAAGAACTGAAGCTGTCCGTCTACATGTTTATTACAAAGTTAAAAAGATCAACTAGTCGTTTTCCACGACAGTTAAGAAATCAAATAGTTTGTTTGTTTATAATTAAGCACAAAGCTACACAATGGGCTATCTGTGCTCTGCCCACCACGGGTATCAAAACCCGGATTCTAGCGTTGTAAGTCCGCAGACATACCGCTGTGCCACTGGGGGCCATCAAATAGTCACACCACATATGTATTTTAATATTATTTTTAAAATTACATTGGATGTTTCCGGCAGTTTTCATATTTGTAAAGTTTGGAACTAAACGTAGTCAATAAATATCAAAATTAAAGAATAGTATCGCCAAGTTATATATATATATATATGTCTATGTATATTTATACATATGTATATATATATATATTCGTGTATATTTATATATATATATATCTGTGTATATTTATACATATATATATATTCGTGTATATTTATATATATATATATATGTCTGTGTATATTTATACATATGTATATATATATATATGTCTGTGTATATTTATACATATATATATATATATATGTCTGTGTATATTTATACATACATATATATATATATATATGTCTGTGTATATTTATATATATATATATTTCGGTATATTTTTATTTGAAGAGGATGACGTTTCGAGCTAAACAGAATATTAGAGTACACTTCACATTTATTATTTCTTCAGAGATGTACTGTTAGTTAGATTTCTGTGATGTTGTTATGACAACTTGGAGTTTAAATAATGATTGAAGTTTTTTTGTGTATTTTGTTTTACAGTAGAAAAATCGGAAGATGCTACAAGAAACAACTTTCACGCTGGCTTTCAGCAATGTATAATAGAAGTAGTAAGACATTCGTCCAGTGTGAACAACGCTGGCCATTCCTTATACAAAAGACTCGTCCATCATCTTAATAGATACGCCCAGAAAGTCAAGGAAGAAGAAGTTATTGGTTTTCAGTGTTTAAGTAAAAACCAAATCACTGTTGAGGAACTAGAAGCAAATATCCAGAATAGAAGACAAAACGTCCATTCATATACACGACAAAGTTCTTTACAGAAGTGCTTTGAAGAGTCTAACAGTAGTCTTCAGTCGGACGTTTGGAACGCATTGGATAAACTTCATTCACCAAACCTGAAATCTCAAGAAAGTAAACTTTACTCGAGCCAAACCACGCGAAGTTCTCGTGAACTAGATTTTCTATTATACAAAACTCCCAGCAATCTGGACACGTTAGATTATGACAATCTCACGATACCCATAACACCTCCGCAGAGGAACGGATTTCACGAACATAATACCATGAAATTATCATTTCCAATAACTGGAAAGAAAACAGGAAGTTTATATTCTCTGAAACAAGGTCAAGCCTCAAGTCTGTCTTCACCTGAACCGTTCCAGACGAAAGAATCCCATATTCCCTGGAACAAGGTCAAGCCTCAAGTCTGTCTTCACCTGAACCGTTCCAGACGAAAGAATCCCATATTCCCTGGAACAAGGTCAAGCCTCAAGTCTGTCTTCACCTGAACCGTTCCAGACGAAAAGAATCCCAT
>NW_013670151.1:0-3348 GCF_000517525.1 Limulus polyphemus | reverse complement strand
TAACACAAGATGCCGGCAGAAATATGAATAAAATGGCAGATAAAACTGTTTATTTTAAACCAACAAACATGAAAACCACGTTGACTGATTTACTTACACATAAAATTCACTGCCGTTTCGCAACTATCATTATTATTATCCTTTTAATTTAGTTAACTTTTGTTTTGTAAGCTGATGAAAATTCGAAAATTTCGATGATAAGCGGGAAAAACGTTTCAACGTTGGTGTCTGCTTAACAAGCCACATAAAATCTTTTTTTTTCTGAATTCTACCTGCACGCTTTTATCCTTTAAAACGTTTCGAAATCGATCTTCATTTACATAGCAATAGTGGTTAAGTACACTTTTTATTGTCTTCACCTCTCGCTGAAAGGAGGACGTGGCCTGATTTTTAGGTACGTGTTCGTGTTTACTTCATATCATCATGTATATACTACAGGAAACTTTTTAAAAAAAAATTAAATGTATACACCAATTTCAAAATAAAACTTTAAGCCACGCAGGATTCCCACAAAATCGTTTGTATTCGTTTCCCAGACAACGTTACAAATTTTTCCTGACCAAATTTTGCAAAGGAACTTTATTGTTTATCTACGTTTTTTCAGTTACGTGCTCACCAATCCCTGTTCAGCATTACTACATACTGACCAATCCCTGTTCAGCATTACTATATATTGGTCAATCCCTGTTCAGCATTACTATATATTGGCCAATCCCTGTTCAGCATTACTATATATTGGCCAATCTCTGTTCAGCATTACTATATATTGGCCAATCCCTGTTCAGCATTACTATATATTGGCCAATCCCTATTCAGCATTACTATATATTGGCCAATCCCTATTCAGCATTACTATATATTAGCCAATCCCTATTCAGCATTACTATATATTGGCTAATCCCTATTCAGCATTACTATATATTGGCCAATCCCTATTCAGCATTACTATATATTGGCCAATCCCTATTCAGCATCACTATATATTGGCCAATCCCTGTTCAGCGTTTTTATATGATGCCGTAGTACAAGCTGTAAAATATTTGGATTTTCAGGATAAACTTACCCGACAACTCCACCAGAAGGAGTATATTTTTTGATGTTTCGTCCTTCACATAATCATAAAATATTTTCCTTTTTAATCTCTGCATTTCACTTCTATATTATTATTATTCAATATTTCATGTTCTGTAACACAGAAAGGTTTATTTTGCAGACTTTCCCTGACCAATTACCAGTTCGATTTCCTTTCATTTCCCTGACCAATTACCAGGTAATTGGTCAGGGAAATGAAGGAAATTGAACTGGTAATTGGTCAGGGAAATGAAGGAAATTGAACTTGAACTGGTAATTGGTCAGGGAAAATGAAGGAAATTGAACTCATGCTCTAAAGGCCTTTTGTTCTAAAACGTTTTAGATAGGGAGAAAAATATCCTTATCCGGATAAACCCGACGAAACGTTCTGTGTATTTTATTTTTTATTCTTTTGATATTTTAGGGTTTCCACAAACTTGGAAAGTCAGTAAAATTTAAATTGGTCAGGGAAATGAAGGAAATTGAACTGGTAATTGGTCAGGGAAAGTGAAGGAAATTGAACTGGTAATTGGTCAGGGAAATGAAGGAAATTTATTATATACCAACTTTACTGGGAACCTAATAAACATGTGTATTCCCGTTCCCAGTAAAGTTGGTTTATAATAAAACACGTGTATTTCCATACCAATCTTGTGGGAAACGGGAATTCACTTCTATCTACAAACTATGCTTGCTTAAAAAACATTTCATATAATCATGGCGAAATCATACACAAACATTTGTAACTCTATGTATATTTCTTTATATAGCGTTTTCCATAGATGGCTCAAATATTTAGCAAAAGACAAAATTTCCACCCGATGTTCTTAAACTTTCGAGAAACACTCAGACCATGCGATGTTTGAATAGTTTGTCAATTTCCAGCACGTGCTGTTGTTTCCACGTGTTTTCTATTCTAAATTAAGGGTCTACTACTGCCTAGGAGGGTCTTCTCTTCAACTAGAGATGAATTACTGTACAGTGAGACAATATTCATTCACAATATCGTCACTTTTCTGCGTTCAGTGCCGAAACGAATTCTTCCAGTTTTTCTTGTATCTGACGAACACGTTCTGAAAGAAAAGAAAAGAAAAAAGGATTACATAGATGTCTCGAAATCATACAATTTGTGAACCAAGGAAGGCAACTGAGGGGACCCCCCCCCGAGAAGATCAGGGGAGGCTGGTAGTAAAAGTACCAGTTTTACGCTTTCACAGGGTGTGTTGTAAAGTACAGTAAAAACAAAAACAAACAAGGCTACTTATTAATACTTAACTAATAACCACGACATTACATGTTCCATGATCGAGATACTTAACTAATAACCACGACACTACGTGTTCTATGATCGAGATACTTAACTTATAACCACGACACTACGTGTTCTATGGTCGAGATACTTAATTAATAACCACGACACTACGTGTTCTATGATCGAGATACTTAACTTATAACCACGACACTACGTGTTCTATGGTCGAGATACTTAACTAATAACCACGACACTACGTGTTCTATGATCGAGATACTTAACTTATAACCACGACACTACGTGTTCTATGACCCAGATACTTAACTAATAACCACGACACTACGTGTTCTATGACCTAGATACTTAACTAATAACCACGACACTACGTGTTCTATGATCGAGATACTTAACTAATAATCACGACACTACTTGTTCTATGGTCGAGATACTTAACTTATAACCACGACACAACGTGTTCTATGACCTAGATACTTAACTAATAACCACGAAACTCCGTGTTCTATGACCTAGATACTTAACTAATAACCACGACACTACGTGTTCTATGACCTAGATACTTAACTAATAACCACGACACTACGTGTTCTATGATCTAGATACTTAACTAATAACCACGACACCACGTGTTCTACGACCTAGATACTTAACTAATAACCACGACACTACGAAAGACCAAAATTAAACTGCAGATGTTTCTGTATCAACAAGTACATAATAGGTTTTCTACACTGTAACCAACATTAACCCTGTCATATCGATTAAACTACTATACTTACATACACAAAGAATAACACCTTATCTTTCACGATTGGTCACAAACGAGACTATTAAAGCCGGATGGTAGACGTAGAAGTCAGGTGAAAGAAACGAGACGAACAACTTTATGAAAATGAAGACGATGCGATCGTTGAGCTGGACAGTACCAACGTTAAGGCCACAGTTGAGCTGGACAGTACCAACGTTAAGCCCACAGTTGTGATGAACAGTAACAACGTTAAGGCCAC
>NW_013670150.1:66116-86838 GCF_000517525.1 Limulus polyphemus | reverse complement strand
TGAAAGTATTTCATCTGACTAATACAGAATCTTAGATTCATGCCGTCAGTTCAAGGTATTTCATCTGACTAATACAGAATCTTAGATTCATGCCGTCAGCTCAAGGTATTTCATCTGACTAATACAGAATCTTAGATTCATGCCGTCAGTTCAAGGTATTTCATCTGACTAATACAGAATCTTAGATTCATGCCGCCAGTTGAAAGTATTTCATCTGACTAATACAGAATCTTAGATTCATGCCGTCAGCTCAAGGCATTTCATCTGACTAATACAGAATCTTAGAATCACGCCGTCAGCTCAAGGTATTTCATCTGACTAATACAGAATCTTTACTGTGAGTTAAGACTAAATTGCCCTTAAATTGATCGCTTATGAAAATACATTGTTGCAATAAATATTACAAAATATAAAATATTAATGGTTCAAAAATAAAATGATAAACCTTCACAGTGGTGAGCGTACCTACACACTTATCATTTCACTCATCTTATTTTGCTTCACTCAATATATTTTATGTTAGATATAATTAGTTTTCATGTTAAATATATTCTCTTGCAATGTTTGAGTATTGTAAGTGATTTTAGTTTTTAGTTGTCTTTAGAGTATCGTAAGTGATTTTAGTTGTCTTTAGAGTATCGTAAGTGATTTTAGTTGTCTTTAGAGTATTGTAAGTGATTCCAGTTGTGTTTAGAGTATTGTAAATGATTCCAATTGTCTTTAGAGTATTGTAACTGGTTTCCAATTGTCTTTAGAGTATTGTAAGTGATTCCAATTGTCAAATCACTTACGATACTTAGTTGTCTTTAGAGTATTGTAAGTGATTTTAGTTGTCTTTAGAGTATTGTAAGTGATTTCCAGTTGTCTTTAGAGTATTGTAAGTGATTTCCAGTTGTCTTTAGAGTATTGTAAGTGATTTCCAATTGTCTTTAGAGTATTGTAAGTGATTCCGGTTGTAACTACTGAGCATTATTCAAAATCCTGTATAATTCGGGTTTCATTTCTTACTAAATGAATGATTATATTTGAACTACCTTGTTGAATACTTAACGTTTCAGCACTGGGACTCTGCTACTTGAACAAGTGTCTTCTCGACCAATGTCCGCACCATCTGCTTCTGAAATACACCAAGAACCAGAAACGGTTTCTGTACAACCACATGAACAACTTCCTGTCAAACCAAAGGTAGTGTGGTCATTATACAAAGCTGGAGATGAAGTAACAGAGCTGGGGAACATGTGGGAAAAGGTATGGAAACTTCTAGTTTACCAAGTTTAATACAACTAAGTGAAGGTTTCTACACAGATCATCAAATCAGAGAAAGGGCTAAAGGGTACTCAGACTGTTTCGGGTTTGGCGATATCTGCGGTAGCCATTCCTAATTTAGCAGTGATAGACTAAAGGGAAGGCAGCTAGTCAACACTATCCATCACCAATTTTTAAGCTAATTTGTTACCAATTAATAGTGGGATTTACCGTCACATTATAACGCTCCCACGGCTGAAAGGGCAAGCTTGTTTGGTGACGGAAATTCGAACCAGATTGTTGCTTTTTTTCAAAATTTCACGCAAAGCTACGTAACGGTTATCTGCACATAGCTGTCCCTAATGTTGAACTGATAGATAAAAGTGTAAGAGCGCTTCTCAATAGCACCCACCGCCAACTCTTGTCCGATTGAATAATGGAACTAGACCGTCACTCTTATAACATCAAAGTGTGCAACGTGTTTTTACGATAACAGGAGATCGCGTGGAAAAATAATAGAAAATTCAGTAATAGTCTCAAAAAAAACCTGCGTCCAACACCAATAATGAATGTTCCAACACGAGTTTCTTACACCTAATATTGTAATCAAAAACAACACTTTTCTTTGGTAACCTTTATTGAAAATCTGAGCGTTGATACCTCTTGAAATCACGCTTATATAGCTCATAAATCTTCAATTATTTCGTTAAGTTTATTTCTTTAAGTATCAAACATTAAATTTCTACTGTCTTCATACTGTTATTCCTTAAAAACAAGTAGAGATTATGACAATTTTAAACCAATGATCTTTCAAGCTGCTCAAGAAGAGTCATTAAAACACAAATGAACGTTTTCATAAACCGTCAACTTCAACACAGAGCATCCACCTGTACAATCTGCTGGATTTCTTACAATAAATGTAACCTACTGTTTGTGAATGAAACAAAACAGTCAAATTCTGGAACATCGTAAGAGCATAAGAAGTGCTAACAACGCGCCAAGATACCTTATGACTCTGTTGACCAGTTGATATTAATATCAACATTTGTGGTCAGAATGTACTTGTCAATTTCTGAAAAGGGGGACTAATCTTCAAGTCTGGAGTTCCACAGCTCGAGAGAATGAATTTTCAGTTGTGTGTAATTATTACGAGTTGATAATACTTCCCTCTTCCATTATCCGGATTGTTTATCACGCATATAATTTGTGTTTGCACTGATGTATTCAACAGTTCTGCTGCTTACATTGTTAAATTACACTCCTACCATTTCATTTAATACAATTGCAGCACAAATCAACTCCTTGGTATGTGAAAACTTGCTTACGTTGATTATGGGAAAACTTTAATATTCTATAACCTATATTACCAGGGTAATATCACTGGTCACCTCTTTAGAATCATTATGGTCGTGTGCACACATATAGGTATCGGTACATTTAGACAGAAAATGTGACTTAAAGTACCAACAAGATCTACAGGCAAACATACAAACTCATTATGAGTATTCCCACCAGGTGGTTTAGCGGTAGTGATTGAAGGCTTATAACGCTAAATTTTCTGATAGCCTATTGTACAGCTTTTAACTTAAAAATAAGCAAACATTATTAGTTCGCTTTAAAACAAAGATGCAGAGGAAGAATGGGTAAGATTATTATGATACAGCTATTAACTGATACAAAAGTTGAGGAAGAATAGATAAGATTATTATGATACAGCCATTAACTGATACAAAAGTTTAAGAACAATAGGTAACATTATCATAATACAGCCATTAACTGATACAAAAGTTGAGGAACAATAGGTAAGATTATCATAATACAGCCATTAACTGAAAAAAACTGAGAGGAAGAACATGTAAGCTTATTGTAATACAAACCTAATCATGCGAATAAATTTCAAATTTGTATCAACTCTATCGCCACGTGCTCGGTCGATTCGACCGACCTCGTAACCACTTTATATTCGTTATAGTTTCCATATTATAACTTTTGGTACAGTATATATATATATATCTTCACAAAATATATATCCATCAGGGAGCCTTGGGGCAATCATAACATCATGAAGGCAGTTAAAAACACCTTAGTCATGAAGGAAAGGGGCTGTCAAGTGCATGAACGGCGTGTAGAAAAAAGCTGTGGCCTAACCGCGTAACTGACTTTGTTAATTTTGAACCTGATATGCCTCAAATTCACAACAGGCTTGTTTCAAGGAAGTTAATGAGGATGATGTGGACGAGTTACTAAATTCTCATTAGGAGAGTTTAACAAACGAAGATGTCCTAGAGCTGGCCTAACTAGCAGAAGATGTGGCTGCAAGTAATGCTGATAAACTCCACTAGAGAGAGTTCTTAAATGCTATCAGACATATTTAATAAGGTCAATGAAACTCCCTCTGAAAATGACCCTGACATGGTGCATAGCATGGCAAGGAATATGCAGGTCTTGTTACCAAGAGATTTATAAAGAAAACATGACTACTTACCATCTCTCCTTTCATTAAGAAACAGTCAACTACACATACACCCGAAGAGAAGGCAGATAGTCCCGCACCCCTTCCACATGGAGTCAGCTTCGAGACTATCACCGATGCATTTTTATTAATTAAATTTATTAGTAATATTTTTTTCAGGTGATACTGTACCTTAATGTATTTTGTATTGTAAAAATAGTGAGTAAAATATGTGAAACAATTTACTATTGAAACATTTTCGTTGTAACCCTCGGGATCGCATTCATGACGTATAACAAGGACTTCAATGATTACAATATTGATCACAACTTCATTTTTCAAGGAATTCATATTGATAATGTTTTCAGTGCAACTTATGATGTCACTTCCTGTTTCAGAACTTTGGGTTAAATTTCAATCTAATCTCTTAAATATTACTTTAAAACTTTTTATCTTCTAGGAATATAATTTAAAGAGAAGTAAAGCATCTGAAAACTTATCAAAGATATCGGATGATGGATGTTTCCAAGGAAGACCAATTTCTGCTATGACAGTAAGCGAGATTATCCATTTACGTAATGTAATAGAAACACAATACTACCACTACTATTAAAATGAAATTCAGAATGCTAGTTCCTTTCTCCTATTTTTATACACCTAGATGAGCTTTTCTTTCATAATTTGGTTCCTAACAGACTCGGGAAACTTTTCTAACTTTAAGTTCCACTTCATTCTAATGAGAAACACCAGCAGAAACACACTACTACTTCAGACTTTCCAGAAGCAGACCCAAACGTCTACCTGTAACTGTGTTTGATATATCCCAGCCGGCCTGATGAGCTCTGGATTGAGCGAAAAGTGTCGTCGGCAATGGATATGACGAATATAGTGTTGTTGAAATTATCACACACCCTTCTAATTCTTGAAAATCTCCAAGGAAATGGATTAGGAATGCAATGCTAAAAATATAATAGGCTTAATATAATGTCTTATGACAAATATAACTAGATAACTTATTGATAGGTTGATTTTGAGTTCCACTCTAAGTAAGTAACTTATTGTGATCAGATATTAATCAATAATGTAACAGTATAAGGAAGATAGTTTCTCCACATCAATATTCTAAAGTGGGTTTGGTTTAAATTTCGCGCAAAGCTACACACGATGGCTATCTGCGCTAGTCGTCCCAAATTTAGCAGTGAAGGTAGCTAATCATCACCACTATCCGCGAACTCTTGGGCTACTCTTTTACCAACGATTAGTGGGATTGATCGTTACATTATAACGCCCCCACGGCTGAAAGGGCGAGCATGTTTGGTGTGACGGGGATTCGAACTCGCGACCTTCAGATTGCGAATCAAGCGCCCTAACCACCTAGCCATACCGGGCCTCTAAAGTGGGTTTAGATTATTAACGTCATACACTTTGGAGCTTAAATTTGTCATACGTCTATAGGCGACGGAACATATTTGAATTTTTTTGGGGAGGAGGGGCGACGATTGGATTCATCTTATTTGCTATATTAAACGCGACCATTGAATTCAAAATTGAAACGGCGAATTATAGGCTAGTCTCTATACCCCAGTCAAATGGCCACTTTGCTACGGGATCAAAGATCTGGGGTACACCCTCCTCCTCCGGTTCCACTGCTTATGTAAAAGTCCTTTGAAATTCACATTATACTGTCAAGTTTAACATACAGCAACACGTATGCAGCTTCCTCTTTTCTCGATGTAGGGTTCGTCCACTAGGAGGCATCTGTAACGTTTTAAACTTTCTAAGACTTGTTTTCATTTCTTTAGAAGAAAAATGCAATAGTTTTAAAAAGTGGGTAAATAATTATGAACAATTACATAGAAAAATAATTACATAATGTCTTGACGAAATTGTAAAAGGAGATGAACTCGAGTATGGAAGCGATACGTGTTATGTCAACTACACATGATAGAGACATCCATAAAACGGAACGGAAAAGAAACACCAATAATATGCAAACCGCCTTCTCATTAATCCTCAAATTACCGGTTTCTTTTAATACCTTTCACTACCGGTGGGATCCTCAAATTAAGGAATTTTATGTTTTTGCTTCTGCACTCATTATAAAAAACTGCCAAACAAAATTGGGTGAGATAATATGCTTAACGTATAGAAAACCTCAGCTGTAATTAGTGGTATTAATTGTGATATCGATGGTATTTTTTAATTAGCACGTTACTAGGGGCCTTGTAACCAACAAATTCTTGGGCCAACAGACAATTCGCTGCACAATTAATTTAGGAAAATTGCGTTCAAAATGCTGATGGGGTGCAGGCCCAATCGCTATCTCTAGGGTTAACAATCGCTATATTAACAGTGGTATGTTAAAATAACAAAAGTAAACAATTAGTCAAACCTTTATTTTTTCGTGTAATTTGTTCTGTAAATACTTACAATGAAACTGTTAATGTGTATTTAGAGGTATTCAACTGAATTAATTAAGAATTTTGTGTACTTTCTCAGTATTTTTCACTCATATATAAACTTACGATTTCTTTTCAAAGAATCCGAAGAGTTTTTCAAAGTTCCGACCGATAACAGCGCCCTCTACTATTCATAGCGGAATTGGAAGTTCTGACAGCTCGCTTCACGATAGTTTCAACTCTTTCCCGCATAACAAAAGGTCAACAAGGCTATTTCAGCAGAGAGCGCATGCGCCAAAAGCTTCCACTTCATGTCCAGTTCTCGATGTCCTTCATGAAGATCCTGAATACGCTACAATTGGGAAGTTTCGGTCAACAGTCGACTTGCACGCGCAGCAACGCGGGACACTAACACCAGAAGAAGATTACGATGAAATCGATACAGTAAACGCGATCAGAATTCGCGAGCCTGCACTGTCGGTTATCCAAGCTATTAGAGATGAACTGAAAAAGTTCAATAGTTCACTCACTGGGAATAGCACCGAAAGCTTTGCATGAAGGGACGTTCTTACGTTATTGGATTAAATCAGCGATACACAGAAACATGACCCGTCATTTTGGTTTTCTTCCGAGATTCGTTGATCACACATTTTTGTTACCACCAATCTTAAAACAATAATAATAGAAGTAACAGATCTTTGTTGTTTACGTCCACGTACTTTGTAAACCACCGTGTTGGGGAACATTACAATGTGATGGAGCTAAAGTTTTCAGAATTCTGTGCGTTCGCTGATGTATTTTATATAGGCTTTGTGTTAAAACAAATCGAAGATACGTTCTAAAAATCCAGATTTTGTTAGTTGAAAATATCATAATGAGTAACTTTACAAACATTTGATCCAAATTTTGTTACTTGAAAATAATACATAAAGTGTAATTCGGTGCCCGTTTATATGAAAAGAATTCTGAACAGCCAATTTGGAAAAATAAAATTATCATTAACATCTACGACTCGATTTACTGTATGGAATAGTTTGCACGGATCACGTGACTTGTTAACTGTCTCTCAGAACAGCATAAAAGGGATAACTTATTAGTTTAACACAAAGGGATATCTAAGCTCTTCCCACCACGGGTATAGAAACCTGTTGTTTGTTTTGCGTTGCAAGTTTAAAGATTTATCGCCGAGTCGCTGGGGTTCGAGGGACAACTTATTAATGTAATTACACACCTACAAGCTAATACCATCATCACAAGGTTTACCAATCAACAAATTTACTTCCATTTTAAAAATCTACGTCACAGTAAACTTAAGTAGCTGTGCTGACCCTCTACTGCACGCATTAGGAAAATACGATTGGAAAAAATTGAATGTCTTATCTAAACAGGTCTACATTGCACAAAAAAGATATTTTGATAAGTTATAAATGTGTATTAATTGAGAACAAAGATAGATTTGACACCTGTATGTATAAATGTGCAATAAAGGGTTAAAGTGTTTACGTCTGTTCTTCAAATGAATAGATGTGTGTGTATATACTTTTAATGACCATACACATCTCAATTAACACATTTAAGTACTAACATTAATAATATATGTGGCCTTTTGTAGACAAATATACTTAACAAGCAACGTTTCTTGAGTGGTATAATTATAGATACAATAATTATGCATGATATTTTTTGTATATGCAAGTAGAATCATTCATACCGTTTGGTGTATGACAAAATTTAGTGTACACCAAACAATTAGCAACAGTTAACTGAACCATGCTTATGACTTGCATTATTTCAAATGTAATCACTACCTATTTGATCGTTTCACTTACCTAGCTGAACACAGGAAATTTTCAAAGATGACGTTGCAAAAATTTGCCCACGATATTATTCACCAACAGACTACCTCATCTACTATTACGAAATATTTGGCTAGTGTATTATTGACCAACACTCTCTCTTTAACCTCATTACCTGGGAACTATGATAAACAACACTAGATGGCAGCAGCTGATAAACATGATTCAATCTAGTGGTATATTAATTACAAAAAAAAAAAATATATAATTTTTAAGTATAGTATCTATAAACGGTTACTTCCTGTGCATTTCAAATTTATTAGACATAAAAAAATTAAAAAGATCCGTCAAACTATCGTTGATTTGTAAAGATTTAACATTACTCCAACAGCAGCTCTCTCTCAATTTGCATTTTGCATATTCTGCATTTTAAATATTACTCCATTCAGGAGAGTCAATGCCTACAGCTATAGTTTTGATATCTAAATTGTATATAGAGGTTAACCAAGGGTAATATTTTAAAAATTACTCCATTCAGGAGAGTCAATGCCTACAGCTATAGTTTTGATTTCTAAATTGTATCTAGAGGTTAACCAGGGGTAATTTGCAGTTTAATCATTGAAGACTACTGAACATCGTTCCGGGGGGAGGTGGGGGTCCAAATGACAGTTTCTTTGAGACGTTCCTAGTAGGCCCGACTATTAACACATACAAAACTACGCCACAGCCTAGCCCCCCCCCCCACGAATGTTAGCCACATTTACTAAAGTTAGTCATCGACATGAATAAATTAATTAATTCATTCTTTTTATGTATTTAGTGAACAGACTCGTGCTCTTAATTACCCACCTATATTTATCGAACAACCTTCGATAATATTTAATAATGACTCTGTGAACGGTGTTTGATACTGTTAACAGAGAATTTGTTACCACCTTATTTAAGCCCACACGATAGATAATGTTTCAATGTACTTTTATTATTTCAAATGTCAACTTTTAAACTGAACTAGCTGAATCCAAAAATTGTAATTCATAACTGACACCAGTAAACTTTGTTAATTTAACATTCAAGCAATCTGTTGTTGTTTGTTTTTAAATCAATTTAAGGGAGTTTTTAAAATGTCTTCAGGATGAATAATGCTAAAAAATATGGCGGACATATATTACATGGTGATTTTGATTCACTATTTATTGGAAACATTCCAGATTGTTGGCCGTAAGTAATGTTTGTTATCCCACAAACTGGATCTGTAACACAAACACATTTTCCTAACACTTAACAGAACCACGCTCTTTAAATACAAGACATGAAATACTCATCTAAACCAATATATCAAAAGGCTAGGATATGAACAGATTTGTAGAACACCTCACAACGCTTGAAATGAGGACAACTAGAAAATATTGTAACCAGGGCTAATCCTTACAGAATTTTAAATTAAGATCTAGTTTCTACATCAATCAATTTATAAAACTGCTGATCCCCATCAATGTTCGTGTCTCATTTCACGATCAGTCACCTGGTTTATGTTTTGTAACAGTACAGCTACTCACACGTTCAAGTTAATGCACTTAAAAACACAAATGAACTAAGCCTAAAACCACCTAAATATTAATTTTCATACAGACATAAAAAGACACAGAATTAGTTAATCCCACAAAGTTCAATGCAGAATTAGTTCTAAAAACAAAATCAAGCTAGTTTTGAAAGATCTCAGAAGATAACAGTATTCTACAAACTGGTTTACAGATTTATGTCAAGCATCATCTAACCCATCACATATCTTGAACAAGTATATCACGTCACCTTTTACCAACGTTTTTCTTTTCACTTTAAAACCAGAACTTTTACAGCAGTTTATAATTGAAAGAAAATAGATTTAAAATAACTTCAATTACAAAATTATTAATTTAACATCTTTTCATCTGTGATGCATAATTCAACACATAAATATGAACTAGAACATACAGTTTCAATAGATTTTTTCTATAGCTTGCACTAACTACAAAAGGGACAAAAACAAGTTTTATATAAACCTATGTTTAAATGAAAAACTGAGAAATAACTTAAAAGAAAAACACTGGAGAAAATTTTATGCATAATCAACATATCTTTATTAAAGATTAGATATTTTAACATTTTTTTTAACTATACCAAATTTTAGAAAAAAAATATGGAAGATTTTTTTTTGCAGGAGATTACTTTCAAAGATCGTTACTTTCTTTTAATCGAAAACCCTTCACATACAAAGGAGCATCATCAACATTTTGATCTACTCGAGATCAAGCTTTTAAAAGAGATTAAGAATCTTTTCTTGTATTTTAGATTTAGGAAATGATGAAATTCATTATACGAGTTTGGTATTTTCTCTAGCATTCACATTCTGTATGTGCGAGAAAAATTCCACAAAACACCCTGAAAGGCATATTGCAGAGAACAAGCTTATGTCTACATTAACTTTAGAGAAAACTTTCCAACATAACATGATCACAGTCCAGTCAACATTATCAAAACACCTATCATGGAGGTACTCAGGTTTCATAAAAAAAGAAAAGAAGCATAATTTTGTAAAATTTACTCTCTCTTAGATTTGGGGAGGGGGGGCAGTGGGTTTGTCCCAGATAGAAGCACACTGTAATGTACTAACAGAATTTTTGAGTACTGGATAATGAAATTCAAAATGAATACCATAATGTAGCACAACACTTACGTAATACACTAAGAAGTAAATTTTAAAAGTTCTTATATTTCTCTCATTTCATGATATTTAATTCCAATTCAATAAACACAAAAATCAGCATCTAAGCTTGTTACCTATCAGATCTTTTAGGTTTCCAAACGCTTCATAATCCTTATCATATTCTTAATGATTAAGTCAAATGTTTTCTATTTATGGGTAAGAAAGAACTAAAACAACTGTACAGACGCTCTGGAATTTGTATGTTCTGAACAACCATACTGAGGCTATTTTCATACTTCCTCTGGACAATGTCATCACTTAAAAACCACATGCTGTCCCAACAGTGTATCTGGAATCTGTGTTGAAGACATTAGCTACAAAATAAAAACCTGACACCAGACCTGGAAACAGCAAAATTCATGCATTCAAGACGGCGACTCCAGAGGCATAACCAGCATCGGTGATTTAAAGTAAATTATGTATAAAAGAGCAACTTATGGACTGTTTAGAAATCCACTCGGTGAGTGATTGCCACCCAGCTTGACAGACAGACACAATCTTTTCGTGATTCCTAAGACCTGAAATGCTGCTAAATGGCCTCACAGGGTCATGATTATAGGTAGAATAAGCCATACTTTCATCTGTTAATTATTCACTTTCTCCTACAGACAGACATACCAAAATGCTTTCTCAACACACAATTCTGAGAGCAAGTAGTTTAGTTTTCTCCTTCATCAGAAGCATCTTCTTCTTCTGCTTCTTCCAGCCAGGTTAGCCACTGGTTTACCTAAAATACACAAAACTTTGACATTGCTGACACAATAAACAAATAAGAAAAGGGATCGCTTCACAATTTACTCCTTAACTTACCATCTAAAAAAACAGTGAAATGTTTTTTCACTTATTCAAAGAACCCATGAGTGAAAGCAAAAGTAAATATGTTATTATATATACACTACACTACACCTGCTATCCAGCACAAACAAGGCTTTTAGGCCAATATTAGGGCTCATTAAATTGGGTAGGATACGACAGACACAGTACTGGTCTAAGTGCTATATACATATCAACAACTTTCATGAACAACTGTTATATTGTGAATCAAATTAAGCAATTACATTGTGACTAGTATCAATTTTTATTTAAGTAATTTACCAATCAGATTCAAATGGTGCAAATTAATTACTCATTCTTATTTATTTTTTGTATTATATTTTAACATTAATTGATTATTTTACTTACTTAATCATCATTTTACTTGAATTTTACATTACTATCATTCACAAGAACTGGGGAACCAGTAAGCTAGTCTTCTTGTCCGACAGCTTCAGTACTATCATCTTCTAAACCTTTTCATGACAACCAGCGTTCACAAGTTTAATTACTATTAAGATTAAATGTCATGTTTAAATTATAAAAACGTTAAAAGTTTAAAAATGTTCTTCCTCGTATTAGGCCCATATTATCAACAAACCCTTGGGTGATCAATACACATTACCTCGTAACCTATTTCGGATACAATATTCTATAGTTTTCTTATCAATGTACCCTTAAACAAAAAAAAAAAAAATTGTTTTTGACATTTTCACAAATAAAAGCATAGTGGTCAACCTTCCCTACCTACATCTTCAACATGATAATTATATTTTAGCACTGGGAAATACCTATTGTACATAACTCGTGTAGTAGTAAGCAGCAGCAACAACACAATGAGTCATGTAAACATAAAAACCACTTAGGATCCTATGCACTTTATTACCTTGGTTATTATTAATTCATTTGAACAAACCAAATAAATGTTAGAACAAGTTGTGGAAATGAAAAAGGCAAACTTTTATCAAAATACTGAATTATAAACGCAACATGGCCTTAATGTTATATAGCACAATAACACATCCTGTGATCTTAAGAATCAGAAAACATTTCTGTAAACATTCTACATCAATCAATGATCAATGAAAAAGCACATGTTAGCCAATAAGAAATATTCACTTTTTTGTTCTCTGATTTGGAATACTTCATATCACAAACCATGAACATGACTAGGTTCAAGTTTTATACAGCCTTCGACATATAGCAGGGGTCTCCAAACCTTTTTGGACTAGGACTGGGAGGTAGATCTTTTTAGGCTTCGCGGGCCCGAGGGGGTCGTGGTAAAATTAAGTAGGGACGCATACATGATCAGATTGGCTTTTGCACAATTACATTTTAGTTTTACAATATTAAAAAATTATATTAATTTAATAAACTATAGGCGGGCCTGATACACCGAATTCACGGTCCATAATTTGGAGACCCTTGACACGTAGCATCGTATTTAGTACCTTAGCATATCAAGAGGCATGGTATCAAATACCTTATGATATCTAGAAACATAATAATTGAACATGATATCTAGAGTATAGCAGGGTGATTAACTCAATGTATTCTCTTACCAACAAGCATTGATTACATCAGTAAGTGTCTCCTAAAATAACTGATGTCACGTAAACAGCCAAGTAGAGATTTGTTGCTTTATTTTCAGCAGATTTCTACTTCAGTCATTGACAGTAAAATAAACCCAGAAAATGAATATGAAATGTTTAGCAGTTCAAACTCTGAAGAAAAGTACTTTGAAACTGTGACCAATAATAAAGATAAAAGGACACAGCTAATCCACCCACTGATACCTCCTGTTGACAACACTTCATGTCAAGGCAACTCACAAACACCCATATCCTGTATACACTAAACAAAATGGGGGGAGGCCTTAAAATTCAGAAACTTAGTACGGTCAATATGGAATCCAGCCTTGCGTGACTCACTTCTGATATTAAGGGCACCTTGTTATAGAGGGCATTTGGACGCAGTCAGAAGGGTGCCCTTAATGTCGAGGTTCTACTGTGCTTGTATGTCTTGTAGTATTTAATCCAATGGGTATGTGTAAAACTATGCATGCCATGTTATATAATGTATGTGTAAAAGTATGCATGCCATGTTATATAATGTATGTGATTTCAGAGTCATCAATTATTCGTTTTACATAACACTGTTGATTTGTGGTAGAGAGGAGAAACAATATACATGGATACTTAAAACAACAAGAAACTAGGTATGCATTTCAGGAGTTATGAAGATGCAAACTGTAGTATGAATAAAAGGAAATTTATCCATGAACATCATCTTGCACTTAAACTTGTCTGAATCAGACTGTTGTTGTCAATTCACAGACATATCTGGAGTAAAAAGGCTTCTCTAACACCTCTGACTTTCTGTGTACAACAGACTTGTACATTTTACTAAAAGCTTGTCACATTTCATTGTAGACGCGTACAGTAAATTCAGAATTATAGTCAACATTCCTTCTTAAATAGGGGGTGTCATCTATCGCCCCTTGAGAATATACTATCCATTTCTTGGTTTTGAAGTTTGTCCCTCATCATCTTCTTCTCAACTTTTAATGATGTCACATCAAGTAGTTTGATCATTTATTAATGATATGCTCCTCTGAAAACCGTTTGAAAGAAAGTTTAACCATTTTAAAAACAAACAAAATAGTGATTGTGTGTGTGTCTTGACACTAGCAATTTGCCAAATGGTAAACGTTCAGATTATCTTAAAAAAAAAAAAACTGTCACAAAGGTTTGTCCTTTTGTTTAGCTAACTGAAGTTCTGTGAAAATAATAAGTTTATATATAGTCATCTCAATGACTAACTGATTACCAAATCCCACTAATTGTCCAGCTCTAGTAACATCTATTACACTATTTGAAAAAAACAAATACAAAGGTAAATAATTTACATATACATATACAAAAGGCTGAGTAAATTGTCTTAAAACAACATTAGAGCTTCAACTCACTGTTACAGTCAATATCACCACATCCAATCATGAATATTTTTGTAATGTAGTTTCCACTGCAAAAGGTTCAGTCTTTAGGCTGTAATGTCCAAAGCATACCACTCCTGCCTGTTGCTTTCCATAATGAATCTAGTGTACAGTGCTAATTTCAAGTGTGATTGCACATAAATCCACAGCCATTGTATCAAGCATCTTGACCAGCATATGTTTGTATGGAATAGCATGAATATCCATTTCTTTCTTCAGCCACATGAGGCATGTTACAGTTGAATGGATATGTTGTGGATGCAACTCATGTACGAGACTCATGTTGCATTTCCAAATGGAGATCCTTCTTAATTACATTGCATACTGTTGCCTTGGGCACTTGAATGGCTTGAACTACTGATCTATGTTTCTGGATTCTCACCTGTTACAAAATGCTGCACTTTGCTTACCACAATGGGGATATATATGGCTTGTTGTAGGTCTGTTTATGGTGTCCCACACTGAACCACATTCATTTTTTTTTACAATCTCATTAAGAACAAATGAATATCTCCATCTACAAATTCTCAATCCCCAATCTGAACATATCTTTATGACGTGATGTATAAATATTTTGCATCAGAAAGGCTGTTACATCCCCTTCCAAAAATCAATCACTTTTCAGTGGAATCACATACCTATGTATTTCCATTTCATCCCACTTTATACAGGTTGTGGTTATACACTGTGCTGATTTGCATAGTTTAATATAACATACTCAACCCTGTATGTATGTATGTATGCGTACACAAACACACTTCTTTAAAAAAAATCAATTGTATATTATTTTTCATCTCTATAACACATAAACCTTAATACATCTTAAAAAAATTACCTGTATGCTCAATATCCAGATAGAGACTATATTTATGTCAATATCCAGATACAGACTATACTTATGTCAATATCCAGATACAGACTATACTTATGTCAATATCCAGATACAGACTATATTTATGTCAGTATCCAGATACAGACTATATCTATGTCAGTATCCAGATACAGACTATATTTATGTCAATATCCAGATACAGACTATATTTATGTCAGTATCCAGATACAGACTATATTTATGTCATAGAAGCTAAAAAATGCACATATTTTACCTGAAACAGGGCTTTTCCTTTGCCTGGATACTCATCATTGACATCCTCCTTCCAAGTCAGAAATGCATCTTCTTCAATTATTTCCAAATCGTAGAGGTTCATAAACCATCGCAACAACATTCCTTCAAGAAAGGGACAAAGCTGATATTTTACAGTGTAAACTGGATCAGATAAAATATAATAGAAGCTTTTTTTTTAAATAAACACTTGTGTAATTTGGAAGAAAGAGAAACACAGTATTGTTTGTTGCTCAGATACTAAAAATATTAGCCATAATTTCTTCAACCCTTTTTGAACAGAGGGGCATCAGTAATCTATCCTAATACCCCCCCCTCTTACAATGGAAATACTTAATTCAGTTGCATGAAACTCAGTACAAACTTACTAAATAGCACCTATTAAATCTCTATTTTTACTAAACAACACCTATTAAATCTATTTTTTACTAAACTGCACCTATTAAATCTATTTTTTACTAAATAGCACCTATTAAATCTATTTTTAGGTGTGAGATTTTCCAAATTTTGTTTTGAGATACTGTTTAAAAACACAAAACATTAAAATACATTTTCTCTTAAAATTAAATTTTTTCATATTTTTTGGTCAGAAAGTACTAATTTACATACCAAGTCAGTTTCAACTTGACCACTATTCACAAACATGTGAATGGGCCACGGGCAAGACCAAAGAAAATTGGCCTGGGGTTTGGGAGTTGCCGAACATATCGCTAAACACCACCCCAAATTTGCTCCTTGAATGTGAATCAATCTGATCGTTAAAACTATTTTCAACAGTTTTGAAATTAGCAAAGTTTTCATTAATCTCTTAAATATCTTAGTTATCTGTCTGTTCACGGGCTCCATCAAACTGACCAACCCAAAATCTGTAAAGCTACACATTAATTTTTACCAAAATTTGAATTCACAATGTGCATTTTCATGAAATTTTGCAAGCTTTTAGTAAACATTACAAATCTGTTGTAAACAAAAAATCATTTTTAATAAAGCATTTTTACTTAATATTTGTCTGTGAATTTACAGTCTTAAAGTTTTTCCTTAAAATTTTCTCTACCTTAACTGTAGCAAACCCATCAATGAGAAAGTGAAAACCATTAGAATAAATTAATACCATTTTTTACTCTGCACTAGCATCTGCATTGTTCATAAAATTCCAAATAACTTACTCTAACATTTCCAACTGTTAACCTTTTCACATATTTTTTAATTTATGATTTTTTCTATAGATGTACTTTGTAGCCACTGAAGTAATCCTCCAGTCAAAATCAACAGATCACAGCATAAACTCATTAGCAGTTTTCTGGAGAGCTAATGTAAAGAGCACACGATTGTATCATGTTTCAAAAGATACTAAAATTCATGAAATTTTACTTTTATTTTACTGAGGTTTTGTTACACTAAGTTACCCGGGAAGTTTCTAATTATCATATTTTAAAAATACAATAACTAAATAAAATACACACTTTTTATATAAAAACATGTATTTACATTGCTTAGATGTTCAAGCTCATTTGCACTTAGTTCAAAATTTAAGGTGTTCTTCCATAAGTCTCACTGAGTCACAAAATTAATGTGTCCAAAAAAAAAGAGGAGGAGAACAGATGTAGGTTTTTTCAAATATGCATTTTGACCCAAAAAATATATATCAATCACTAGAATAAATCCTAAAAATATTATAATTTATCTAGCTTTCCAACTAATTTATTGAGGTTTAGAGAATTCCTTTGAAGTTCAGAACAACAAACTACTTACACAAAACCAAGCATTTGTATTGGTTAACAATTTACAGTAAGAAAACTAAAGAAGAACTTGCAAGATTAAGAACCTGCTCTTCTATTGGTTATAAACATGTCAGAGTATATAGTTGATTAACAAACAATGTCCAAATCAGAGAAAGGGGAGATGTTTTCTCTGTTGGGTTTGACAAATTTATTTCATATCTCAGCAAATGGAGAAGATTGGAGGTTCAAATTTTAGATTATTGCATTAATTATGTAAAGTTTGTGTTTCTAGACTGTTGTAAACAGTAACAGCCTATTTCTGATTTTATAAAATTCTCAATGGAGAAATTTGAACTCGGGTGTATCATAATAAAAGAAAGAAGACTGACAAATTTATATTCCTTTTTGAAATTTGCAAGTTAAAACAGATGATATAAAAATACTAACATGTTTTAGTCAAGTTTACTGACACAGACTGATAATTAAAAGTTATTTAATATAATTGTGAATGTAACATTCAGGGCTGAATGTAAGGGGTTAAGGTATATATTTTTTATACATGTTTGACTATTTTTATTGTACAAAATTGTGTATTACTTTATTACACAAATGGTATTTCCTGCATTCTTTTCTATCTGAATATCATTTCCCATTCAAAATAACTAGGTGGGGCACGGTAATATTGGATACTAATAAGAAAAAATAACTTACCCTAATAACATCTTTCAGTACTTACTGCACTGTACGCTTTTCTTTTAGTACCTACATACTGACAGTATATTCAATGAAATGTAGCGGTGTGACATAGGAGACTCGTCCTGTTTGAGAAGCCTGTAGGTTTTTTTTTAAATACACAGTCATATTTCTAGGCCTTTAGTACATTTTTTTGTTTGTGGCCGGTGTTTAATGAAAAGTTAACTCATTTTCTTAATGAACTCTGTGTATTTTAATCACAGAAGTACATAATATGATTAGATTCAATTTTGGTAGTTTTTGTATATTTTGAAGTCAAGAAAGGAGTTTAATATCAATAAAAACGGAATGTTTTTAAAACGAGACCCATGAAAATATTACAACCTTTGTAGGTGGATCCTGTGTGCTAACTTCTTGACCAGAATAAAAATACAACATAATATTATGTATACTAAGTTACATAACGCATTAGAAACCCCTTCTTCCTACATCAGATCACTGTTCAAAAAAACATAATCAACCATGTAGAGATTCCACCCACAAGTCGGGACAGTTTTTGTTCCATCATCATTCATTGGTCAAATGACTTTATAGCAGAACAATGACTAAATCATACATACAATCTTACTGTAACTAAGGTGGTTCATTCTTGAACATATATTTATATATCCATGCATTGTATGGCTGATACTATCGGCCCTATTACCATGACTAAATCACACATACAATCTTACTGTAATTAAGGTGGTTCATTCTTGAACATATATTTATATATCCATGCATTGTATGGCTGATACTATTGGCCCTATTACCATGACTAAATCACACATACAATCTTACTGTAATTAAGGTGGTTCATTCTTGAACATATATTTATATATCCATGCATTGTATGGCTGATACTATCGGCCCTATTACCATGACTAAATCATACATACAATCTTACTGTAATTAAGGTGGTTCATTCTTGAACATATATTTATATACATCCATGCATTGTATGGCTGATACTATCGGCCCTATTACCATGAGTAAACAAAGATTGGGAGCCCATGCTCTGGTCAAGTATAATAAAAGACCAACTTTGAATGTCACTCATGCTTAGACTCTTACAAACAAACATTAGCCTTGTAAGTTACTCTTCACTATTTTGTTCCCCCAGAAATCATAAAATACTGTTTAACCCTTTCCAGGTAGGGGACGGAAAGCATATCACGTCTTATACTCACATTTAAAATTTGGTTAAACTACTATTTTATGAGTGCATGTCAATAAATTTCCAATGGAATTGTAGTTAATAATTCAAATTTAAGTGTAATACATTATTAAATTTCTTAATTCAAGAGTAACTATCAGCAACAACAAAAGAATTGCTAAATATCGATTTTTGTTTCACGTGGTACATCATCATCTGCTTTTCCGTTTTATGATGATCACATTACAACATCTAGTTTTTAACAAATTACCAATACTGACAAGCTAGAATATAAAACAAGAACCTTTTCTATTTGTTGAGATATCATCATATCTCTTTAAATCCACCACAGTGGCTTCACCTATAACTTCATCTTTTGAAAATACTTGTTTACCTACGCCAACTTGTCTATAACTAATCAAAAGTGCTCATTTGAACTATTTAATCCTGTCAGTATTCCTAAGTACTTAGTCAGGGAAAGCCATAATAACCATAGGAGATTTTAAAGTGTGATGGTCAAGGCAAAATTCTGATCAGAAATAAGATTTTTAAATCCAAATACAGCTTTGTCAGGAAGCCTAATAAATCAGTGTTTTTTGTGGTATCAGGATACTAGTTTATTATGTGTAGATATTCCATGATACATATATAAAATCTTCATAAATTAAATTTCAAATTTACTCCATGTGTGAACTTTGACAAGATTTAACAAGCATGATGCACAAGTACAAAAAAAAACTTGTAACATCGTAAATAGTAAAGATTGTTTTTTTTTATTTACTGTTCTATCTTTTAAGAAAAATAACTGAAATTTAAGAATTTAATTGCAAATATTAATAATGCACATGTAATGTATGGTAGCCAAAATGTCACTGTATTTTACAAAATACTGGCATGCCACGACTAAGAGTAAGAGATTCATAATTTGTAGGGAAGTTTTATACTATTCAATATAGTAATGTGAGCTGCATGTGCGACATGTTTCAAAAGCCAATAAATCAAAAATATTATTAAATATAAATAAATGTATACCATTACAAGCTTTAAGCTTTTTATAATGAACATTTATGGTTTCCTGTTGCAATCTGCAGTCATTCTAGAAAGAAAAAAAAGGTAATTTAAATTTCCATAATTTTTTTGGCTGTTATGAGGTTGGTCAAATCAACTGGCCTTGTATACAATTAGGGTATAGAAAATAATAGATAAAATATTTTTTCTGAAAAACAAACAATTTGATATATATTTAGGAGGTTTTAGAGATCATTTTCAGGTGAAAAGTATTTTTAATCTTAAAATCAAAATCACTTTGTATGTTGGATAGTCAACATTGCAAAAGCCAAAATTTCATGAGAAAATCTTTAATTTAAAAATCTGATTTTGTGTACAAAAGCATTATAATGTTTACTTATAGTATGTGAAATGTCGTGAAGATACGCATATCTTATCCAACATTATAGGACTAATTTCATGGTTACTTCAGCAGTTATGTAATAGGTGAAATGCAACTACCCATAGACAAAGAGTTAACTACTCAGAGATGAAAGTGT
>NW_013670150.1:46525-65561 GCF_000517525.1 Limulus polyphemus | reverse complement strand
ATGCAAAGAACACAGAATAATAACATGCAAAAAGTAGACAATTTCCCCTAACTTTCAGAACTTTTCTGGCTTTCTAATTTTGTAACAGCTCTCATCCAAACTAGTCATTATCTTTCCCATGGGAACAAAGCTTGTACTAACAGTGAAACTGACAATTATCCATTCAGAAAACAATGTAATATAATACATCACTTGACAGATAAAAACCTTGGCTTTGTATTGGTTATAAATAATATAAATTAAACCTAAGAAAGAACTGTTAATAAATCCTGAAAGAGAGGATGTGACAAGATGGGTCTGATTTTCTATTTGATGGCTCTGTAACCAAACAAGATTGAATGCTAAAATAATTATGTTTTGTCTGAGCGATGACAATTTTATAGTTAGTAATTTACGTTGAATTTCGTACTTATTGGAGGGGTGGTGGATAAAATAGAGAAGAGGAGATGCCTACACAAAATTTCTCACACTAAGAGAAATTCAGGATCTTTTTATATATTTCCTTGTAGAATTAAGAACTTAAAACTTGTATACTTTTAAAGTATGGATTATTAGCTGAGATTTTATGCTATACTAATTGGTATAACATAAACAAAAAAGTAAATTAATAAAATTCTGAATGTAAGTCACTAAAACCTTGTGAATGTGCAGTAAAGGATACCTGTGGCAATTTGGCTTAGCTTCATTAGTACTTTTTCAGACCACGCACTGCAACATTATAAAAAATTTGCAACAAAGGCTACAGTAATAATATCTTTAACAAAAATGAAACTCACCCAAGAAAAAAAAAAAGACACGAATAAGCATATTCTTAAAGGATGATATTTTCTTATCAAATACAAGCTCACACTTTGGGATAAGCAGAATTTTAAGTGTTGTTTACAAGCAAGGTACATCAGAGTAACTATGCAGAAATGGAAGTGGAAATATTTTTGTCAATTACACTAAAAAATGCCAAAATAAAGTTAGTTATTATTATTATTGGTTAAATTCTGAAAGTGAATATACTGGTGTGTTTTTGAAACCTGAAATATGCTCTCCAGTCCAGATAGGACTAAGAAACAAAAGATATAACTATTATCTTAAAACTTTTATTAGAACAACCCTCTACATCTGAAAGTATTGTGTTTTCATTTTGATTTTTTTCATTGTATGATAACCTAAGAAAATATTTTATTTCATTTATACATTATACAAGTAACAGAATGGAAAACTGACAAACTTTTTATAACAGTTTTTGTTAAGAACTTTAACAAGTCCATTTAATTAAAGTTAATATTAAATCCTTACCTTTTGGAAAACTTTGGTTGAAGCAGTACACCTGCAAGGCATACAAAACCACCAACTGCAGGGAGGTATTTTCAGTCAAGAAAGCATCAAAAACCGGCTACAAGAAAAAAAAAAGGCTGTTAACCTAAAATATATTCATAATCTTCACAGTTCATAAAGAAAATAGAATCAACAAAGCAACATTTAGTTTCGTGATTAATTATTAAATGTATACACTGCTTTAAGTAACAGAAAAGATGAATTTTGAGGTTAAATATTTAACTTAACAAATTATACAGTCTTAAGTTATAAAAAAGCCTGAATCATGAAGTTAATTACCAAAGTAAAGTGTTTATCAAAAAATTACATGCTTACAGGATTTAACAATAGAAAATGTTTATTAGTTGTATTTTTTAAACATGAACAGTACCATACTTGGTACATGAATAAGTGGGAAGGTCAAAGACCATAGTTAACTTTGAACTTATGACCAGAAGGGCAAACAGCTAGCAAGTTTCTGCCTAAACAACTACTCTCAACTAAAAAGGATCAATTGACTGTTACAGATGTAATACCCTCAGAGCCAAAGACGTGGAGCGTGTTCAGCATCATGTAGTGGCATAAACCTTGGACTCAATGCCACCCTTGTTAATCAATAGGCCCTCTCTATTAGCAATTTGATTTGGTGCTAAAGTTTTATGTTACACTGTTAAATAGACCTTTCAAGAAGTAAAGAACAATATCTGAAAATTATCCAACCTTAAATTTTTCAAGCAGTTCTTTCTCTTGTTCAACCGTCACTTTCTCAGGAGGAGAGTTATTATCAGTGTCATCACTTAACGTTGTTTCCATGGTGATGAACTTGATTAAACTGCAAAGATGATAGAACTTGTTAAACTACAACAATAAATTTTGGGCTAATCAAATACTTTCATATATTGTAATCTATTTATATTCTATTATAACAATTGATAATTTTACCAATCTATCAATAAAAAAATATATATATACACTTCAAGTTCATTAATAAAAAAATTCCAAATGAGAAAATTCAGTTTTAAAAACTTAAAATTTTCTAGAACATTTTCATTATCAGCTCAATATACAATATATCTACTTGATATTACTGTTAATTTCAAATCTTCAAATGAAGTTTCTTCTACTATTGCTCAGTATAATATATTACTCCCAATTACTACCACAAAGTTTAAAAACACACACACACACAATTTAGTTTGTACAACAAAATTATAAAATAAGCTTATAAAGCTCGGTTCCAGTGGATCTGGATACAATTAGTTACTGTTAATTATGTGCTGCAGTAGCTGCAAGCTAGCTTAATCAAATTTGTGCTGGCCTTCTACCATACTTAACAAAGTTTTTTTTTTTTAAATGTAAGTCTTGAATGAACAAACAGCTTTATATTAATGATCCCTCTTATTTTGTGATAACTAATCTTCACCCACTTGGGCTAGGTGATGAGAGACCATCCTGTAGAAGTTTAATATTGGTTCAACCACACTTAAAAGTACCGATTGTGTTACTTGTCAATAACCGTAAGCTTAATAAATGCAGTATTGGACCAATGTATGAACCAATTTTGACTCTATGAGGTCTTAAACCAATTCCAAAGAAACTACATAAACACTACCGATTATTTGCAAAAACATGGAAATGTGTGGTATAGTATGAACAGATTTTGTCAGAAAATTTGGTGAAAAATCAAATTAATTGCCTTTGTATTCATCCTTGTTCATTTATCTACAACACTACAGACTTCAATAACCGAAGGAGTTATTTTTACATATATCTACCTATTTCTTTGTTCCACCATCCAAATTTTCACACACACATCTTTGATTTGGGTATAAAATTATAAGAGGCTGGAAATTATAAATTGCATAGAAACATTAGTGAATGCAAATTTTTTCTGCTGGCGACATCACCAAGAATGTTGGTGGTTGAGAAAGAGAGAGAAGTAGATAATTCATTGAAAACATATTACCCAATTTCTTCACACCAATTGATTATATAATAAAAAAAGGAGAATTTCAGCATATACACACACAGAGGTAGATCCCTTCCTCATTTTTTTAATCATTATACTTCTATTATATATCTCCAAATGTGCAATATGTCCTCACCAAGAAGCTAACGCATATATAAAACCTGGAGCAATGAATTGAGATGAGTCAACATTATCCTTTATCCATTTGTAAAAAGTTGTTGGACTGGGATCAGCTTGTATCTGCTTCCATAAGTCTGACTGTATTCTGAGTAGAGGCAGCAAGAAACTCAGTCCTCGATCTTCTAGAATATCAGCAAGTCGCTCTTTGGTTCTATCACTTTCTACAAAAAATTAAGGGAATTATACCAAACAACATTTAAAGTAGCAATGTAAAATTATACACACGTCCACATAAGTTCATTTCAATGAACAGTTGAAGACTGTTTCATCAATAAATAAAATCCTAGTGTCTTGACTTAGGTAGTGTAAAAACACAATCTCCTAGAATTTTTTTTTGTAACCTGAACAAGTGAAAAATTTATAAATTAATGTACTAAAAAGAACACGCAAAATTACAATTTTTATGCAAAAACAAATAAAATTATAAATAAAGGATATAAACATGTAAATTACTTGCATAGACATATACAGTTAATGTTAAACTTAGAACTGACTTTTAACTCTCTATAAGTTAAGCACACCATCTGATGACAGAGAAATCTGTACTTCACACAGCAATGTACAAGTATTCATAAAAGAAGTATACGAAATCTACTCTGTTTTTTAAAGAGTAATCTACATAGGTTTCAAAGCTTTAAAAGAAGTTTCAACCAGTTAGATGAAAAGTTATATTTTCACATCACATCATAGTAAAAGTATAAGGGGCACAGAATTCATCTCTAATCAATAACACAAATTTAGAAAACTGTATAAAACTTAGGGATTTTAACATTTTGCCTTTCTACTTTCCAAGTCTTGGTTTGTATCAAACCTACCTCGCAACATTGAGAGAAGGTGAATTTTACTCTCATTAAAGATCTGAGTGAGCCATTTTCGTCCCATCACTTTGTGAAGATGCTGAAGACAAAGCAGAAACATCGGATAGTGTGCTCCGCCCTCTAAAGGCTCGGCTACTTCACCCAAGGTTGCCAGATTATCTGAAATGCCACGAGCTGCAAATGCTGCAACATAAGACTTGACACGAGGCACATCAGCCTCCAATTCTGAAATCTGTTCTGACACTAACTTCAGAGCCTGTTCAAAAGTTTTAAAGTAATTACTAAACAAACATCAACCATCTTGTTCATCTAAATTTACTGAATTTTGCTAAGCCTACTTGTGATATTTAAAAGCAGAAAAATTAAAATTAATGGCATATTAGTATGTTTCTAGAACATTAGGAATTAAAATTGTTTTTTCTAATTGCAATATTTATTTCTCTTATGCAAATAGTTTCTACAAC
Organism: Limulus polyphemus; assembly: GCF_000517525.1. Lineage (NCBI taxonomy): Eukaryota > Metazoa > Arthropoda > Merostomata > Xiphosura > Limulidae > Limulus > Limulus polyphemus. Next base: position 60,822 of record NW_013670150.1, on the reverse strand, counting down.
ACTATATTTATATAAAAAAAAAAATTTACAGGCCTTCACCTAAACATTCCAATATTTTACTACAAAAGCCTTTTTCTAAGGTTTTAGTTGCAAAATTCGTGTATTAGGGAAGATTTTCTGGTCTTGTTTGAGTACAAGCAAAATTAAATAAAAATAATACTAATGGCTGTGATATCAGTGTTTTTACTTATTTCCTATTCCATAACACAAACCAAAGTATAAGGATGTATACAAACTTCTCTTAAAACATTTAAAGCACACGTCTAGACCTTAATTCAGTGTGTATCAATAAACCATCATAGAGAATGTTTAATGTCACTGTGACCTGTATCTACAATGTTAGTTCTAATGTTTAAATGCACACTGTGACCTGTGTGTACAATGTTAGTTCTAATGTTTAAATGCACACTGTGACCTGTATCTACAATGTTAGTTCTAATGTTTAAATGCACACTGTGACCTGTATCTATAATGTTAGTTCTAATGTTTAAATGCACACTGTGACCTGTATCTACAATGTTAGTTCTAATGTTTAAATGCACACTGTGACCTGTATCTACAATGTTAGTTGTAATGTTTAAATGCACACTGTGACCTGTATCTATAATGTTAGTTCTAATTCATTTCCTTGTTATGACTAGAAATCTCAGAGTTGGATGCATTTAGTAAAATTAGCAGGACTGTGTGCTACTTGGAGTGACAGCCAAGAATTTCAGGTAGAGGAGCTGTAAGGTACAATTTTATGTTGCATGAAAAAAAGGTACTTTTCATTCACAGCCTGTGACAAAGCATACACTGAAAATATCTCATTATACGTGAATAACAGATTTCAGATGAACTAGCCACTGACTTAAGGAAAAAATATTGTTTTCAGAATTAAAAAATGTATACAAATTTGTCTTACAAAAAAAACTATAAAAAATAAACTAGAAATATTAAACTTTTCTTAATGCTTCAGTTTCAAAACTGTCCATGAATAAATCACATAATAATACAGGAGAACCCAGAGCTAAACCTTCATTCTGTTGATTAACTTCAGTCTATAGCTGAAAAACGAATTTTTTTTTACACCTACTTCAACATGGTTTATCATACCAATTATTTCTAAAACTGAAATGAATTGTTTTTTTTTCAGATATTTTATTGAACAATGAAACAAAATCAAGACACTAAAACTAGTGTTAACTTGTTTAATTTTTCCACAAATTCTAATGAATTCTTAACTATGTATTTATTTTTATCCCTTAAACTCTTAATATTAGACACAATTGGTCTAAAACTGTTCTAATGTTACAATGTTAGATAAAACATATAACCTAGGTAATATCATTAACCCTCACACTATGGGTACGCCAAGTATTTGTCATGACCTTTCACAGGGTTACTTTCAAAATTTCATTTAACTACTTCATTTTCATTGTATCAAAACATAGTTAATAAAACAAATTTGAACATTTTATAAGATTTTAGTTTTATAAGGAAATATTTAAACAAATCCTCAATCTTCCCTAGTATGAGAATTGTGACATGAATTCTTCAGGTCTACCCCCCCCCCCCCCTTTCCCAATATCTGTAGTATATATAATACCCCTATCTGAAGTACAGAATTCAAAGCAAATTACTCATTGTAATATACATATATATATTATTGAGGTAAAGTTCAATTTTTATATCTTTCAACCATATTTGTTTACAGAAACATAAACTAGAAAATCAGACCCACCTGTCAAACCTACCCAACACATCCTTTCTTTCACAAATTGCTGATAACTCTCTCTGATGTATTATATAGTTCATTACCAATAGAGAGGCAAGGTTTTAATCTATCAAATGATGTATAATGCTACATTGTTTTCAGTGCAAGGTATTACAAGTTTTGTTTTCAGATTTGAAAGTTTATTTCGTGATGTTCACATTGAGTAGCTGATGGAATTATTTTAAGCTCCTCTTGTCTTAGTTAGAAACCCAGTTAAATTATAATAGTCATAATGCATTCACTGCTTTGTTTTCGATATTATTTTGTGTTCTTAGGTGCATTAGTAGTACCATCATTATAAAAAGGTAGGCTTAAATTTCATCACCAATCAGAGCAAAAACGTAAGAGGACAAAAGTAAGTACTATATTTCTTGTATATTTTTTATTTACTGCTATAAAGTAACTAAAATATAGAAATTAGAAACTTATTAGGTCATTTTTCAAGAGGCATGCTCGCTACAGCAGCTCATGCATTAAGACACTGAATGCAGTAATGTGATCTACTTGTTTGCCGAGTTATTTACAACTTATGTAGTAGGATTATCAGTTAAACATGGGTCAAAGGTCAATAAAAAATTAAATTAAGTTGAATCAAATGTAGATTGTCAAGATATTTAGGATAAACAATTGTACTTTTCTGTTACAGTCTGCTTCCTTAAATGTAAAATATCATAGGAAACTGAATAGATGGGAAAAGTGAATAAATGTTAAGCATTATCATTATCCTCTCATCACACAGAACACTAAATATCATGAATATTAGATTCTATCACTGCTGACAAAAAAAAAATAGAACTTTCAAAAATTTTTAGCATTGCCATTTTTTTAAAACTATGAACTCTTTCACATTCAAAGAGAATCTAAAATGTAATACATACCTCTAAGAAAGCAGAGCTCTTAAGTTGTCCAGTTTTTTTAAGTTCAACAAAAAAACCACACAGTAGCTCACGATCATTTTCGGATTTCTCCAAAGTTTTAATCATTAGCTGATACAAAACTTCAGCGATAAACCTTATAAAAAATAAAATCAAGAATCAGCTCTTAATATTTGTTTCAATGGATACACACACACACACACACACACACATACGTGTAGTTACCAGGACTCAAGTGATAAACCTTATAAAAAATAAAATCAAGAATCAGCTCTTAATATTTGTTTCAATGGATTCACACACACACACATACGTGTAGTTACCAGGACTCAAGTGATAAACCTTATAAAAAATAAAATCAAGAATCAGCTCTTAATATTTGTTTCAATGGATTTACACACATGTGTAGTTACCAGAACTCAACTCCCTTTACCTTATTTCACTAAACTCTGTACAATTGCTATACTCAGTGTTTTACACATGCTTAATTTTGAATACCCCGTAAATATACACCAATATATACATTGATATGTAGCTTTCAGTAATATTTTAAAACAGCTCATAAGATTGATATAGTAACAAAAAACTATTTGTATTTTCTGAATGATTCTCCTGCATTCTTTTTTAAAGATATTAAATACTACAAAAACACTGTTAACACTGAAAATGTATTATTAAAGCACTCAAGTTTCTTTTAAACCCCAAAAATTCTTTATTATTTAGAAAAGAATCCTAAATAAGCACTAGGCATTAAGTAAAAAATTGTGAAGAAGCATTCAGTAGTAATTATACTCATTTCAATGACTGACTAAATCTTTAAGCTAGATAATTTATGATTACCTTTAAGAATAACAATTGTAGTAAATATCAACGTAAGTGTTTTGAACAGGTTATTCGTAACAGTCCCATTATAGCATTTTTTAAATAGCAGCGATCGCCAATAAATATTTTACCCAGCACAAGACCAACCTCGATAGTTTTAAACGAAACACCGTGTAAAATCAGCCAAATATAAAGGATGCAAACTGTGCTGTGTGCATAATTCTAATGTTCATAGCTAGTAGATTCAGATTAACTTAAGGTTAAATCATAAATTAGTTATATATGAGATTATGTGAAGTTTCACAAGTTTAGAGTCTGACAAATGGAGAGTGTCAGTTATGAAAGGTTTCAGAATACTCCCAATAAATGCATCACATTATAGTCAATTTATCAGCAGTATTCTGAAACTCATCATAATAGATACTTCACACAATTATTAGGACTGATAACTGAGGACAACTATGCCAATAATTAAAATGTGATAACTTACACATTACTACAGTAATCAAATTCATCTCAAACTTACTTTTTGGGAACTTTGATGTCTTTAAATGCAATACTTGCTTCTTCTGTATTTTGGTGTTTAAACAGCTCACTCATCATTTCATCCTAAAACAATTGTATACCAATTTTAAAGCATTCCACGGGTTCTTAAATATATAAGCGTAGAAAAATGGCACTAAACAGCTCATAAGGTAATAATGTTATAATTTCTTACTGCCCTTTAAAAATTAATACTTTATGGTCACAATGGATAGCTGCTTATCAGCTTGTTAATCTAATACCATGCTAGAACAGTTTTTCAATAAAGATGAGGCTTGATTTAGTTTTAAACAATATTATTTGGTGTTTTCACAAAAGCAGCAGTAGTAATAATTACAGTTAATTAGTTAGTACATTACTTAATACTTCAGTAACCCAACTTATGTATTTCTTTGACAATACAGGAACACTGTGGATGGGTTTAAAACATACTTCTTTGACAATACAGGAACACTATGGATGGGTTTAAAACATACTTCTTTGACAATACAGGAACACTGTGGATGGGTTTAAAACATACTTACACTTTTCTTTAACACTTCCTCTTTTCCTGGTCCTTGTTTGTTTGTTTTGTTCTTCTCTTGAAAAGTTTGTTTTATCACAATTGGACCCTGCCACCAAAAATAATTTTTAAGCATTCATAAATGCACCTGTTCTTCAGGTATACTCTTTAGGTAAAAAAGTTTATTTTGTGAAAAATAAAATTACTCTCAAATTTCCACATCAAAAGTATTTATTAGTTCTATGTACGATAAGCCTTTTGGCAACTATCAGAGTGCACCCATTGACCAAGAGAAAATTGCACCATAGAATTAAAAGAAAATGTTAAGAATGTTTATTAGTTATACATTTTTTAAATATTTCAGAATTCAAGTTTATTCAATTTTTTACATAAAATCTTCAAATCACAAATTTTTATTTTAGGTTGATTTCAGCATGTTTTAAATGAAAAGTGTTTGTGAAATTAATTTTCTGACTTTTTTTTCAAAGCATAATATTTTACTCGTAGCCCCTTAGAGGTAGTAAACAGTAATGGTTGCAAACAAACCAGTACAAATTTGAACCTTCCAGCTTCAATACAAGTGTAGTTTAATTCAATTTAACTGATCACTCTTTCTCTATGTTGGTTGTCATGGTGTGATGTAATTGCCTATATCTCAACTTTGAGAAATTATAAGGCTGGTGATCTTAAGACGTAATGAAACCTTTTTTTTTCTATTCTTATCAAATTTATAAACCAATATGGCTTCTCGTTCAGCAAAGACTTGTATAGTGATCAGAAAATATAATAAAAGCTTACATTAGTTACACGTTACTATAACAAAAGATGTTTGTAAACAGTTTATGTCATAAGTACAGTCATGATTTGTTTTAAAAAAACACCTGAATTTCCACAGTTCTTACTTCATTTCAAATATGATATTGAAATACGATATTGCATTATGAGATAGGAAGTATTTTTCATGGAACAAGAAGTAGTAGTTAACTGTTAAGCTTAGTAAGATCATTTTACACTCAACTGCTTCAAGTTTTGTTTAACCAGCAAAGCCACTGTTTGTTAGGCTGTGTGTATTGTGTTGAATTGGCAAAAAAATATAAAAAAAATAATTAAAAGATATATAAATGATTGCAAAACATGACTAAAATTTCTTACGGATATTAACCCTCTCCCAACAGATTCTTTTGTGTGCATCCTGATATTTTAGTGAGTTACATTCAAAATTTAATTAAACTACTTTCTTTTCATGTTACACAAATAAACCTGACATTAAAATGTAGTCAATAATTCAAATTGTATATAAATTTTAAGTTATTATTTTTACACGACAATATTTTTTTAAGAATCCTCAATTTCCCCTAGTGTGAGAATTGTGACATTTGCACTCTGGGTATCTCCTCTTATCTAATCTATTTACCACCCCTCCAAGAAGTATGAAATTTAACATATATTACTCGTTATAATGCTGTCATTGCTCAGAAAAAGCATAATTTTATAGCCTTCAATTTTATGTGGTTATAGAGCCATAAATAGAAAATCAGACCCTTCTTGCCACACCCTCCTGCACATCCTTCTTTCAGAAATTGCCAATAGATCTCGCTGACATCTAATACTATATTAATCTATCAAATGATGTATCATATTATATTGTTTTCTGTACAGAGAATTGTCTACTTTGCTTCCAGTTCAAACTTTATTTCCATAGGAAATACAATGACAAGCTTTGCTGAATTTTTAAGGGCTCTTTTCGCATATTTAGAAAGCCAGAAAATTTTTGCTCTTTGGTGCATTATTTAATTAGATTAAAAAAATTATTTAGTGCAGTAGTATTATTAGTATAAAAAAAGTATGTATTTTAAATAACCAAAAAATAATAAATTACTATGTTGATACCACAGAATTCCACTATAATTTAACAAGCTTAGTAACTAAGCTGTATTTGGGTCTAAAAAAACATGAAATTTCAAGCTCACTAAAGTATTACTTTATTGTTTGAAATCTTGTGAGAAAAGAACAAGATTAACACAATAACATGTCAAAATGGCTGAGAAAACCACTAGGGGAACATTCTTAACTTTCGATTGGTTATTCATGTTATATATAGAAGTAAGTGTACATAAGGGAGCATTTCCAAAAATGCAAAGAAGTGAGGCAGAGGACCACTGTGTTTGATTCAGTTCATGAGCAATATCTTAGCATATAGAAAAGATAAAGAGGTTCTTATTTTATATACTAGCTCAGGGGTCTCCAAACCTTTTTAGACAAGGGCTGAGAGGTAGATCATCTTAGGCTTCGTGGGCTGGAGGGGTAGTGGTAAAATTAAGTAGGGATACATGCATGATCAGACTAGCTTTTGCTCAATTATGTTTTATTTTTATAATATTAAAAAAATTATATTATTACTTTAATAAACTGTTGGTGGGCCATAGTTTGGAGACCCTTGTTCTAGCTTGTCAATATCGGTAATTTCAGTTCCTAATTTGTACAAAATTATAGACTGTGTATTTTGACATCACATACATCTAATATGAACCAGTGCTGTATTCAACATACCACGTAACACACAAAAATCAATGTTTAGCTGTTTTTTTATTTACTTTTAAATTAAGAAATTAACTAACATATAATACTAAAATTTGAATCATAATCTACAGTTTGGTACCAAAGTTATTGACATAAATTCATGAAAGAGTAGTTCAATAAAATTTTAAATGCGAGTCAACAAACAAGATGCCATGGCTTTGGACACGTGGCCCGTCGTGATAGGGTTAAAGTACATTTAACAATTCTCACCTCTTTAGGATGCAATGGGTTTGTAGTAGTTGGTTTTTGCACGAGTCCAGAATTTGGAGAAAGTTCTCGCACTAGAGCACTTGTGGGTCCATTTCCTGGTTGAGGAGCCGAGGATGAACGGCTCTGTCCTTTCATAAGACTATTTGTAGGTGATGCTTTAGGTTTTAAAACCATGGAATTTTGTGCTGGTCGTAAACTTATCTGTAATAAAATACATTTTTCGTATACTTGTCATTGGATTGTATGCTATTGTAATTGTTGTGAAATATTTAACTAAACATTATGTACAAATGTAAACAAAATAAACACAAAAATACACAATACTACCAACGTTGATCTGACACGGCATGCAATTAATTCCTGTTGGAACGTATATTTGAGAAGTATAATCACAGCTTTCACTCAAAATCTTCAGTATATGTTCAATCATGGCAAGGTAAAAAAAACAACAACACATAATAAAACATTTTTTCCTGTATGCTACATTTTTCTTTGCACAAAAACGAATTCATACAAAAAACAAATTCAAAAAGCACAAATGTATGTCAAATGTACTACTAAGTTTCTTCCATATTCTGTTATTCTTTTTTTCAAGTGTAAAGCTACACAATACACTGTCCACCAAGGGGAATCAATCTTCAGCTTTTAGTATCGCAAACTTACCAATGATCCAGTTACACAATACACTGTCCACCAAGGGAATCAATCTTCAGCTTTCAGTATCGCAAACTTACCAATGATCCAGTTACACAATACACTGTCCACCAAGGGAATCAATCTTCACCTTTTAGTATCGCAAACTTACCAATGATCCAGCTACACAATACACTGTCCACCAAGGGGAATCAATCTTCAGCTTTTAGTATTGCAAACTTACCAATGATCCAGCTACACAATACACTGTCCACCAAGGGGAATCAATCTTCACCGATACTAAAAGCTGAAGATTGATTCCCCTTGGTGGACAGTGTATTGTGTAACTGGATCATTGGTAAGTTTGCGATACTAAAAGCTGAAGATTGATTCCCCTTGGTGGACAGTGTATTGTGTAACTGGATCATTGGTAAGTTTGCGATACTAAAAGGCAAACTTACCAATGATCCGGTTGAGGATTAAACATTTTGACAATACACACATATATATATATATTAATTCAAGCTTGTTGCAGTATAACTTTTTGTACATCGATATAAATATTTTTTAATACTTCTTTCTAAGAATTTTATGGTGACCGATTTGTTTAGAGACTAATCAATAGGTAACAAAATTTTTAAAAAGAAATAAAAACACCATTTAATAATGTAAACTTCTAAAGCATCTTGTTACCAGAAATGCATTATACATAGTAAAAATACTTCAAAGTTGTTTTCATTAGCAGGAATATTTCACACCATAACACCAACAACAGGGAAAACAACGACAAACTTAACAGAACATTAAATGCTCCTATGAGCAAAATGTCTGCAATGAACTTTGTTATCTGTTACGACAGTTGTAAAGCCTGGAGTACAGATCTACCAACCTCATCAGCACTTCCTGGCTGTTGCTGAAGAGCTTTCTTTAAGAAACGAGGTGGCAGTTCTCTGTTGCTTCCAGACCCACTAAAGCCACCCGAAGTCTGGTTTTGATTCTGTTGTCGCTGTTGAAAGGCAGGGAATAAGTCTTGATCTCGATCTCTGTTTTGTGGTGGTTGATTAGGCCGGTTCTGGCCAAAAAATGGATGAGAGGAGCCCACAACACCTAGAAAACCTGCTGAATTAGACAAAGTATATTCCATAAAACCTACCAAATAAAATCAGCATCCCTAAAAATGTTTAAGCATTACATTTTATCCTACAAGCATTTTGAAAATAATAAACTTCAAATTCTTGGGGAAAAAGTAACAAGCAAAAAATCACCAATAAGAAATTTAGTGATGAATTATGTTCTGCCAAATATAAATAACAGTAATTCTGTTAAGAAATAAGATTCCTATTATCCTCTAAGACCTGAACTTACATCTTACTTTATGAAAGAATTGAATTCAGATGTAAATATTTTCATTTTCCACTCAACTCTTCAAGAATAATGACCACTGCATAACAAAAAAGTCCTAACAGGTATTAGATCAGAATAACTAATTCTAATAAAAAAAAACAGTTGTTACATTTAATCAATAGCACACAATTATACTGTTCTGAAACCAATGTGGACTTAACTATTTTTATCAGAATTCTTTTTCTACAAACTACAGAATCAAAAATGGTGAAAGCCACTTTTATGATAAAATGCTTATTTTTAACCCTTTTCAGCCTGCATTCATATTCACAACTCTTCGAACATATACCAAAAGTATATTGTTTTGGTAATTTTACAATTCATAATGAAATAAAAACTAATAGGTGAATGCTTACAGCATTGTAATGCACAACATCCACAACCACTGACAGAAAGGGCAGGTTGTACACATGCTTATTAACAATAATTCAATCACAAGCCTAACCAACTTTGTTAAAAAATTTGCAATAAACATATAACCATCATTAAAACGAATATAGATAAATAATAGTAATCACACTATAGCCACTTTAAAAGTTCCCTTTGTACGCCTTTAGAAATTTTATATAGTTCTTTAAGAAACATAAGAGCCACCTCTAATCTCTAAGTTCATTGTAAGAGGCTTGTGATTTCACATCACCAGTGGGAGATTTTGTAAAACCTAAAACAACTGCCAAATTAATTACTTGACTAAAATAAAGAATACACTTATTAACTTGACTTTGCATACAAAAAAACAAAACTCATGATATACTTAGATTATTTGAAGACTTCTAGCATAATGACTAAAAAATTCAGAAACTTATAACTCGTACAAGAAAGAAAGGGAGTTTATGCTAACTAGTCAGTAAGGAAGAAAATAATCCCAGGTTTTTAACAGTATAATTACGTTAGCTATGGAAGTTCAATAGTTTATAGCATTTCACACAACCAATTTCAAAAATTCATTGTTTTCAAACATTTAAGTTAGGCATAAGGAGAAACTTATAAAAAATACTGGATACTTTTCAGCCGTACTTATGCATGTTGATAAATTTTATGAATGGAAGCTGGAGGTTTAAGTATTCCCACTACCAAAATAAAAGTTACACTTATGGTTGGGGGGGATTGAAATTAGGGTTAACAGACTGTATTTTTTATTACTTTATCAAAACAAATATTAATGAAATATACACCAAAATAAAATTTGAAAATCTGAATATTTCACTCATGATGTTATATTTTAGGTAATATGAGAGATTAGACAGTGTTCTTTAAAACTCACACATGATAGAGGGGCAGAAAAGGGTTAATGTTTTGTAACTTCTAATATTTTCTTTTTTGAATTTAATAATGAAACCAAGTAATTATTATTTCACTTTCAATCAGAATAAGTAACTAGGAATGTAATGACAAAAGTCTGAATGATGAGAATAAAAATTTAAAAGCATATACATCCCACAAAGTACCATAGGCTAGTTCTTTTGAATTTAAAATTAGGTATACAATTCTACCATTTGCATCAGCAGTCCATAGTGTACTACAGTCAATTCTTGAGATGGCTACTTATCACCATCTCTCGATTTCTGAAAAACAATCAAAACTTGCAAACATGAGATCCTGTTGGCTGTCACACCACCGAGTTCCATTTCAAACTGAGATACCCTATGACACAGTAGGGCTGAGACAAAGTATTCGAATATTCTGAAGCTTCGAAGCTGACAGAGGCTTTGGATCTGCCAGTGCCCATTCGAATGTTCGCACGTTTATTTATACGCATGTGCTATGCATACAATTTTTGATTAGAAAAAATGGCATCAGATAAGGGCACGGTTGGAAGTAGTTGTAAAAAGGTTTCAGACATATGGAGTTTTTATAAGAAACTTCACGACCGTGGGAAAGCCATGTGCACTATTTGTAAAAAAGAATTTGCCTATTTAGGCGGGACAACAAACCTACAGAATCACCTCGCGTCGAAGCACTTGACTCTTTACTGTCCAGACATCGAGACAACCACAACAGAGAACAGGAAGACGCCTACCCTTGATGGATTTGTAAGGCCTGCGAAGTGCAATGATACACGTGCAAAGAATATAACAGACAGAGTGACTCAAATAATCGTTCAATACCTACGCCCCATTCAAACTGTTGAATGCGATGGTTTTTGTAACTTAATGAAGTACTTGGAGCTGGGATATGTTTTACCAAGCAGAAAACAATTTACCGCTGATATCAACCTTAAACATTGCAAACAACATCTGAAAGAAAGGCTAAGTGAAGAAGCAGTGTTTATAAGTGACAATACTATGTAATGCTACTAAATAAAAGCTTCCAGATTCCAGAAGGCCTGTAATCAAACTCTAGGAAATCTTCCTTGCTCAGACTACACAACTGCTGTCCAGTCATATTAAACTTTGACAGGTCAAATACCTGAAGGTCAAACTCATGTAGAATCAAACTGTAACAAATTAAATACATACATTGTTATAATATGACAAGTATACTCAATTGTAAGAAGCTTCAGTAGTTATCTTGCAAGAAGCTTCAAAGCACTACTTATAATATTCGTTTCAGCCCTATGACACAGTGTTACTTAGCAGTGAAACATTCGCTAAAACCAACAAATATTTAACTTTTGCATCTGGCTGTCCATTCTTGTTTACAATATAGCTGATAACTACATCTACAGAAACACATTCCTATTACATTTTAACTGCTAAGGGTTGAATAAAAAAACTGAGTAAACACCTACTGAAAAGTCTTAACTCGTGAATTGTTTCCTTGTTTTGTAAATGTGCAGAAAGCAACACAAGGGCTATTTATTAACCTAACTGTCCCTAATTTTGAACAGACAGGTTAGAAAGAAGACAGCTAGTCAGAAGAACCCACTTCTTGAGCTACTCTAATCAAATAGTGGGTTCCAAATGTCACTCTTACAATGCATTCTTGATCCCAAAGTGTAGAGCAAGACTTGACAGAAACAGGATACAATACAACTTCTGAATTAACCCTATCGGCCGGGGTACACTTTACTGCACATGACACAAAGTTTGTCTTACATTCAAAATTTTATTAAACTACTTTTTGTTTATGTTATACCAATTAGAATAGCATAAAATCTCAGCTAATAATCCATACTTTAAAAGTATACAAGTTTTAAGTTCTTAATTCTACAAGGAAATATATAAAAAGATCCTGAATTTCCACTAGTGCAACACACGTGACACATTTTGTCTTAGCATGTCATCATCCCTATTTGATCCATCACCCCTTGAAAATATACGAAATTAAACGTAAAATACACTATAAAATCATTATTGCCCAAACAGACCATAATTTTTATAGCCTTCAATTTTGTTTGGTTACAGAACTATTGAATAGAAAATCAGACCCCTCCCATCACACCCACTTGTCACATCCTATCTTCCACAATTCGTTGATAGTTCTCTCTTACATTTAATTATATATTACCTATAACCAATAGAAAGTCAAGGTTTTCATCTACCAAATGGTGTATTGTATAATGCTGTGTTCTGAACATATAACCGTCAATTTCACTCGGAGTAGCAACATCATTCCCATGGGAAAGTTAACGACTAGTTTGGATGAATTTGTAACGCCTTTTGTCGCATAGTTAGAAAGCCAGGAAAATTTGTATAAGTAAGTGAATTTGTCTACTTTTTGCATGTTATTAGTCTATATTCTTTGGTGTATTATTCATGGACAAAACTATTTTTTATTTTATTAGAGATACTTCACTAAGAAATATGACTTTTTGTATGTGAAAGACTTGTAATATTAACTGAAAGACTGCCAAATTTCGTGAAGATATACCCGATATATAGAGAGTTATAAGTATTAAACTTATATCAACTTTAAACAAGTACTAAGGGTCACATGACTCAGTCAGATTGATCTACCTCGTGTTGAGAGAGTTGATAGAAATCTTTATCAACAGATTCAACTTTCTACATACAACTTGTACACTTACCAGAATTATTCATATTAGCACGATTAGGACGACCCATGTTTCCTGAGTAGGAGTGAAACCCATCAGCTGAGATGACTCCTGGTCCTGTACCCAAGTTCCCAACACCTGTAGAAATAATTTCACAAATTGAGTTTTTGCAAATATGCAAACACAGTGAATTTTTTCAACCAGACATCTTTCAGTCCAGAATTTTGTTGTTACCTATATCTCTAAAATGTATTTCCTGAACCATAAAGCCCAAGTTACACACTAATCAGAAACTTGTATCTTAAAAATGAGAAATTCTGTATAAAAAAAAAGTTTTGATAAAAAGTTAACAAGCAAGAGAATCATCAATAAAAACTTAGAGATGAATTTTATCTCTCATATTTAATGAACTTAACAGGTGTCCTGCAATCATCTTAGAACTGAGGTTAGGCCTCACTTTCCCAAGGAAATGATTCCAAATGAAATACTTTCATTTTCCTAACAACTCTTGAACACTTAACTACTGAAGTAGCAACACTTAACTACCGAAGTAGCAACACTTAACTACTGAAATAGCAACACCTAACTACCGAATAGCAACACTAACTACCGAATAGCAACACCTAACTACCGAAGTAGCAACACCTAACTACCGAAGTAGCAACACCTAACTACCGAAGTAGCAACACCTAACTACCGAAGTAGCAACACCTAACTCCCGAAGTAGCAACACCTAACTACCGAAGTAGCAACACCTAACTACCGAAGTAGCAACACCTAACTACCGAAGTAGCAACACCTAACTACCGAAGTAGCAACACCTAACTACCAAAGTAGCAACACCTAACTACCAAAGTAGCAACACCTAACTACCGAAATAGCAACACCTAACTACCGAAATAGCAACACCTAACTACCGAAATAGCAACACCTAACTACCGAAATAGCAACACCTAACTACCGAAATAGCAACACCTAACTACCGAAATAGCAACACCTAACTACCGAAATAGCAACACCTAACTACCGAAATAG
>NW_013670150.1:41523-45954 GCF_000517525.1 Limulus polyphemus | reverse complement strand
ACCGAAATAGCAACACCTAACTACCGAAATAGCAACACCTAACTACCGAAATAGCAACACCTAACTACTGAAATAGCAACACCTAACTACTGAAATAGCAACACCTAACTACTGAAATAGCAACACCTAACTACTGAAATAGCAACACCTAACTACTGAAATAGCAACACCTAACTACTGAAATAGCAACACTTAACTACTGAAATAGCAACACTTAACTACTGAAATAGCAACACTTAACTACTGAAATAACAATACTTAACTACTAAAAATATCAAGTTTCATCAATCGGCTGGAATTTAATATTAATAAAAGGATTTATTACAATTTTTAAAAAATCAGCACAAAAAATTACCAAATATTTAAACCAGTTATAACACCTTTGTCTACTCTTAAAAAATACTTCATTTCTGTTAAAAAGGAAGTACATGTAGGGATGGCTAATATCAATCCTTATAAAACAAAGTAAACAAAATAGTAGCACAGGCAAGAATTAACATACATGTATAACTATCTAATCATAATTGTGTTTAATTAATCCTATTTTTGTCTGTTAACATTCTACTACACTGTGTCCCTGTGCTATCATGTAGGGATGATGCAAACATAATTTTTTAACTGTTGGAAGAAATTTCAATGCTAACTGCATTATCTGTCAAAGAGTTCCCAAATGAGAGTTTACATTCAACAAACACATTATGGAATCGGCCCCAGTGAATTATGTTCAAACCAAAACAATAAAGCTTTCTACCTATCGGTAAAGGTCCAAACACATCATCCATTCCACCACGACCTTTGACTCCCATCAGTAAAGGAGGAGTGGGAACCTGCATGTTTCTTCCTCCTATCACACAAGAATTAGGTGTGTACACACCATAATCTTTAGCTGCTTCTTCTCGAATCTGATGAATGGTTCGAGGGCCTTGTTCTGCAAGTACCCTTCGTGGAACCCACTGGAACATACATTTTTTAAATTATTCTCTGCCTAGATAGATTAAACATAGTCATGAAGTTAAAATAAAAAATAACCTCTAAGTATAATCAAAAACTGAATACATCAAAGAAAAGTAAAAAAGTAAATTATTTCTCTCTATTTCATGTATTCTCTAGTGAATTTACATTATAATTGAAATTGCATATGTAGACTTAAAAAGGTTGACTGTTAAAAGTTTAGAATTTCCCAAGCTGGATACAATATTTCAGAAGCTTGATTGCTTAAAATGTTCATGCAGAACAACATACATGCCTTCTGTGTACAGCTGTATTTAATTTTGAACAGATAAGACTAAAGGGAAGGTAGCTAGTCAACGTTTCGGCTACTATAGTCGGACTGAACTGAGAGATTTTACCATGTTTAACTGTACACCAATGGACCAAAAATGCAGAACATATGTTTGTGGTAAAAGAGTGCAAACCACAAACCCTTGGATTCACAGTCCACTAGCCATGCACTGCCTAGAAGCTACAAACTTATGCCTGTAATAGCTATCTCATGAAACAGTGATAAAATTTAAACTATAGACTTTCAGTTTCTAACCACATGTTACAAGGTCGGCCACACCAACCAACCTTGTATGGAAAGAGTTAAACCTCTTTATAGGTTAGTTAGAAAGCCAGATAATTACTTTTAGGATATTCTATTTCAGTGTCTGATATATTTTTTTTGTGTTCTAAGATCCATATATGAAAGTTCCATGAACTATTTTTTGGATAACCAACGTAGAATAAATAGGCTTAGTAAACCATGCACCAAAGTACAAAAGGCATACAGGTTAAAGTAAGTGTTAAATTTCCTAACCTAAAAAGTTTTTACATTTTAGTTACTTTTATAATAATAAATAAATAATATACATGAAAAAACAAAAACTACAGTATTTATATGACTTCAGTTTTTATACTGTCAGTTGATGAAGAAATTCAAAACTACTTTTTTTATACTACTAGTACACGATTTTTATTTACTTAATGCACCTAAAAACACACAACAACAACAACACACAATGACCTATAGCTATTGTTGGATATACAAGACTGTTTAGTTTAAGAGTTATTATTTGATTTATCTAGTGATTTAATGTTTAATGATGATTTAGTTTCCATTACAAATGTGTTAAAAGTTAATTATTTTAAAAGCAACAGTTATGACAAGTTTCGTTACATAACTTTGTTTGAGTTGTACATTACATAATATTGTTGATGTCATCTTTCTCGAAGTCTCTAAGTTTTCTCGCTATGTGAATATTGTTGCTAATAGAGAGCTAGATATTTTTATATTTTTCTGTTGCACATTATAAATACGTGCAGATACAGAGAAGTCAAGTCAGTGAAAGAGGCGTTAAACTACTTGATTGTTAGTTTAGCCGTAACAGGCGATATTGTAAAGTGAATAAGGAGATAAGGAGAATAAATTTGTCTTGTCAAAGGGTGTTCTAAAGTAATTGAACCTGCCTGTGTGGACTTTAACGAAAGGAGACAATCATTTAAAGTTCTGGATGCAACTGTAGTACCCACAGTGTAACTTAAGTGAATCTATCACAGACTGTACAGTAAGAAACAGTACAGAGAAAAATAATTTGTCTTGTCAGTTGGATTCTAAAGTAATTGAATCAGCCAGTGTGGACTTTTGACAGGAAAAGTTATTTAAAGCTTTAAATACAACTGTGATATCCTATTCTGTAAAGAATTTTTGTACATATGTTTGACTTGTTTTGAATATATTATTTTAAAAAGTGGATTGTGTGCTGCCATTTATTGTACAAATTTATCTCCAACAAATCACAAACACCTACTGTAAAGAATCCAAGCCCATATACTTAAAACCCTGACAATTATTATAATTTAACTGGCTTTCTAACTAAGATAAGAAAAGCTTAAAATAATTCCATCAGCTACTCAACCTGAACACTGAGAGAAACTTTCAAACTGAAGATGAAACTTACAATACTGTGCACTGAAAACATCACATTATACATCATTCAGCATTAAAATTTTGCCTTTCTATTAGTAATGAATGATATAATATAAAACTTCTGAAAGAATTATTGGCGGTTTGTAAAAGCGAGGATGCGACAGGTGGGCATGGCAAGTAGGTTCGACTTTCTGGTTTACGACCTCATAAACAAAGAAGATTGAAGACTATAAAAATTAAACCTGGTCTTCGTAATAATTATAATGAGTAATTTGCAATAAATTATGTACTTCAAAGAGGGTCAGTAAATAAATTAGAGAACAAATGTCATTATTCTCATACAAGTCGAGATTTGGGATTTAGTTAAGTATTTCTGTAAAACTTATATAATATTAAAATTTGATTTGATATTTTCATACCAAGTTTAGTTAAACACTGATAATAAAGTAGTTTAATTAAATTTTGAATGTATCTGTGTAAAGGGTCATGACAGTGTCATAGGCACTTTTGACCTACCCATAGCGAAATAGTTACTCATAGTATATTAATAAGATGAAAAGGCTTATAATGTCTTTCCTAAAAATACACTTAGCTCAATAACACAACTTACAGTAGTTTTTAAATAGGTCTCAAATTTTACCTTGTTCCTTCTCAGCTCCAAGACATCCTGAAGCATAAAGCGTATACGAGATGGCAGATCATTGTTTTCAGCAAACGTCTGCATTCGATCAAAGTATTGGTTCATCAAGGACTACACAGATAAAAAAAATATAACACTGTAAATCACTAAAATTAATTCAGCTATAAATATTTACTTTTGCAATCAAGTTTTAAATTATATATATATACCAGATATTTAATTCTTTCAACCCGGGCTCGGTCCCTGGAACCAACCTCATAACCATTTTGTTCTTGTTATAGTTTACATGCTTTAACTTTTAAATCTGTAAGCAAATGTTAATGAAATTTGGCAGTTTATCAGTAAATATTTCAATGCTTTCATATGCAAAATATCTAACTTTTTTATTAAGTTTTAAGGTTAGTAAAGCAATATTTCTCTCATGCTTTCTTATTCTTTTCACATCTTGCCTATCTATCATGCAAAGTAATATTCATTTTAAAATTAAAAATACTTTTATGCATCAGAAAATTTTAAATTTCACATGCAAAATCTTTATAATGTCCAGATAGTTGTCAAACATTTGTTAAGAAAAAACTTTATATCTTATCTGTTATTTTCAGTAATTAATCTCTGTATGGGTTTAGTAAATTTGACTGATCTCGCAACCACGATAAAAAATTAGGAAATAAACATAAATTATGCCTCTTTCATTCTAGAATGAACACAAATTATAATATGAAAACATAAATGTTTCAATGAAATAGCTTAAATCTCATAACATTATACATTTATATATATTTATTATATTGACCTTTTACCCATACCTGGCTAACAGTACAGAAGTTACAATGACGCGGCTCATATGCACTCATGTTACCGTATCAAATAACATAAAAATGAC
>NW_013670150.1:39304-40530 GCF_000517525.1 Limulus polyphemus | reverse complement strand
TAAAGGTTGCTAAGCCTTTATCATTCTAAGCTTGTGATTGGTTATTCATGTCACATGTAGAAGTGTATATAAGGGAGCGTTTCCAAAAAATGGAAAGAGGTGGGTGGGGTGCCACTGTGTTTGATTTATTACGTGAGCAATATCTTAGCAAGTAGAAAAGATAAAATTTTCTTATTTTATACTCTAGCTTTTCAATATCTGTAATTTGAGTTTCTAATTCGTATGAAACTATTTCCTTTATATTTTGATGTCCCAAACATCTAATCTGAACCACTGCTGCAGTCAACATACCACATAACACACAAAAATTGATGTTTATCTGTGTTTTGTTTATATTTACTTTCAAATTAACAAATTGAGTGATGTATAGTTCTAAAATTTGAATTGTAATCTACAGTTTGGTACCAAACTTATTGGCATAAATTCATGAAATAGTAGTTCATGGTTTTTAGGTATTTTTTTGAATGTACTAGGTCGTCAAGACATTAATGTCGCTTTTTTTATATGAATAAACCCAAATTTATATATCAAAACAAAACATCTATTAAATGAAATAGTCTCCATTCTTATCAATGATGCTTTCCCATCGTGCAATCAGGTTGTTTATGTCTTGATTAAAGAAATCACTTCACTTTGAAGCAAAAAACATGTCGACGTCCTCTTTAACACATTCCATATTTGCATATGTTTTCCCATTAAGATGGTGTCACATCTGTAAAATATGGTGGGTGGGGGAGAACTTCCCAACCCAACTCCATAATCTTGTGTTGTGTCAAACGTGTCACATGTGGATGTGCATTGTCGTGGAGAAGAAGAATTCATTTCCGATTAACGAGTGAAGAGCGTTTCTGATGAAGGGCTGGATTCAAACGTTCCAGTTGCTGACTATAGATCTCTGCATTGACAGTTCGCTGTGGATTGAGTTCGAAATGAATTATTCCTTTGATGTCCCACCAAATGCAAAGCATCACTTTCTGCAGATGGAGTCCAGGTTTTGGGGTCGGAAGTAGTTTTTGTCTAAAACTGAGCCATTGTTTTTGGCATTTAATATTTGCATAAAATATCAATTTTTCATCACCAGTGACAATTCTGTCCAAAAACAGTTCAGGTACATTACACGTCAGAAGAGACGAAGCAACATTCACACGGTGAAAAAAGCGATCATCGGAGAGTTCATGAGGCACCCAATCACTTCTTATGGATTTCCATATCCTAGATGTTACATA
>NW_013670150.1:31897-38992 GCF_000517525.1 Limulus polyphemus | reverse complement strand
GGCTAAAGTCACCTGAACGAAATTTACTGAACCATCATTGACACTCACGAACGTTCAAAACATTTCCATAAACTTCTATGATATTCTTTGTGGCTATAGAGAAGTTATTTCCCTTCATGCCGATTGCGTGTCTGGTCGTGTGATATCACTATAAGGGATTAGAGTATACTAAACTTTACACATTATATAAGCTATACTAATGTGACTTTACGCGGTTCGTTTAACTATTGTACGTGACGTAAGTTTTTTGGGGGTGATTAACGAAAGTGAAAGTTAATGAAGCACGGCATTAATTTCTTGACGACCTAATACAAGTAGTGTAAGTTGTAGTCATGGGAAAATCACATCTCTTAACCCTATCTGCAAAGACACCCTTTACTGCATATGTCAAAAGGTATTTAATGACTCATATTCAAAATTTAATTAAACTACTTTTTGTTTATATCATACCAATTACTATGGCATAAATTCATAGCTAATAATTCATATTTTAATAGTATACAAGTTATGTACTTAATTTTATAAGGCAATATTTAAAAAAAATCCTGAATTTTGCCTAGTGTGAGAAATGTGACATTTTGTCTCTATGTATTCCCTCTTCTCTAATTTATTCACCATTCCTCCAATAAGTACAAAATTTAATGTAAATTAGTCACTACAAAATCACCATCGCTCAGACAAAGTATAATTTTTATAACCTTCCATCTTGTTTGGTTAAGGAGCCATCAAATAGAAAATCAGATCTTTTACCACACGTTACATCCTCTCTTTCAGGATTTGTTGATAGTTCTCTCATGTTTATTGTTATATTATTTACAACCAATAGAAATCCAAGTTTTCCATCTATCAAATAACATATTATATTACTTTGTTTTCTGAACAGAAAATTGTCAATTTCTCTTTTAGCATAAGCTTCATTCCCACGGGCAAGATAACCAGCACGGATGAATTTGTAATGGCTCTTGTAGCATAGTTAGAAAGCTAGAAAAGCTGTGATAGTTAGGGGACATCATCCACTTTTTGCATGTTATTTGGTGTATTATTTAATTAAATAAAAATTACTTAGTGCACTACTACCATTAGTATAAAAAAGTAGGGTTAAGTGTCATAAAAGTCGACAGCAAAAAAAGACAAGACCTGGGTAAGTACTTTATTTCTTGTTTTTCATGGGTATTCTTTATTTATTATTATTAAAAGTAACTAAAATGTAAAAATAGGAATCTCTTTAGGTAAATTAAAGTTAGATTAGGTAAAATAAACGATAATAATATAATAAACATGTTTCATGAGGCACGCATGAGCTTCACGTTTCCCAAGTGATTTATAACTTATAATCACGCGAATGGTTTTTAATTATAAATAGATGTATAATGTTACAAATTTAAAGCTACTTAGGATAAACAAATGTTGTTTCATGTTACAATTTGAAGTCATTCTAGAAAGAAAAAAAGGTAATTTAGATTTAGATCAGTCAAATTGACCAACGTAGTACAGCGTTAGGGTAGAGAAAATAACACAAAATATAAAATTTTACTAAAAATAAATGTTTGAAATGCATTTAGGAGGTTTCAGATATTATGCAAATAAAATTTGAGATTTTATAAATGAAGAAAAGCATTTTTAATCTCAACATGAAAATCACTTGGAACAGGGACTAGTAAAAAAAAGGGCTTGATATATTCATGGACAAATCTTTTTATTTATTAAAAATACTTCACTAAAAAAATTTGATTTTCCTCTGTGAAAGACTTGTAATGTTTACTAAAAGACTGCAAAACTGTGTGAAGATATACACACTATATTAAAACTTAGTAGTATCAAAACTATAAAAACTTTGAATGGTCACGTTAACCTGTGTAAAGAGTTAATATATAAAATAGCAAATAAAAGAAAAAATATGTTAAGATTAATTCTTTGTCATTATTTACTGATAAGCTTTAATAAAATTAGTCTCTATACAAAGGGATGTTTGTAGGACAATTTTCACATTGTGTCTTTCCTCCTTCAAAACACACCCAACAATGCTTTTAAACTCTTCTTTCTTATGATGGGCTGTGAAAGAACACTATTTTTATCCGTTTCATAAAAACCAACCAGAAAATAGTATCAATTCCACAAAATTGATTATCATCAGAAACTATATTAAAATACATCAGTATATTGGTTAATCTCTTTAACCGACCATAATGGCTAAACTCACCCTCGCCTTGTCAATGTCAAGACGCCGGCCCACAGTTTTCATTATCTGACAGAGACATTCGAGGTCTTCAGATGTATCCTTAACCCCCTGTCTCTTCTTCTTGGCAAGCAGTTGCTGGATGCACTGGTGCAAAATGGCCTCATGTAAAAGACCTTGCTTCCCAAGCTCACCAATGAACTTAATGTTTCCAAGCATCTTGTGCTTGGCAATACCTCGCTGTTCTTCTTCTTCTGGAGTAAGTGGTCCATCTCTTTTGTCAAAGGCTTTCCAAAAAGAACAAAACCATCTGCATTAAATTCAAGTAGTACGAAAAAGATTAAATAGTTTCCATTCATGAAACTGATATTTTTTTTCAATACTTCTAACTGATAAAAAAATAACTACATCTCAGCATAGTGAACAACTTATTTTCAGCTTCATATTAGCTGAATTTCTTACAATAACGATTTTGTAAAATCTATCTAGCTTAAAATATGTTAATTAGAAATTTAGATATACAATTTCCTTACCAAAAAAGACAGAAGAAGAGTACTTACAATTCTTTCAGTTAGTTTAATAAAGAGCCACATACAAAATATCAACTCTTAAAAACCTTGACTAACTAGTTTCTTGAGTTACAACTCAAATCCCACTGTTTTCCAAGTTGTTACACATTCATTAACAGACATTACCATTTTATTTAATATAAAACTGTAACTATATAAAAATTATAAGACACTAACCAGGTAACAATGTCCAGATACAACACCAAGATATTGGGTTTTTAAGGAGACTAGCTACCACTGCCATACAATAGAATATGAAGACATGTTTGAGATAAAGTGCAATAACTATATGAAAATTATAAGACACTAACCAGGTAACAATGTCCAGATACAACACCAAGAAACAATAAAATACTGCTACCATAAGCAATTTCACCAAATATGAAGATAAGTTAATAAAGCAAGATGAAGTTAGTAATCAATGAAATATAATATTAAAAATATAATGACAGGTTTAGTTTACATTAAAAAAGGAGGGGCAGTGATTATTCAGTAGGTAGAACCCAATAAGCTTAGTTGGTGATCATTATCAGGTCCTAATACATCAAAGCTTTAAGAAAACCTAGCTTTACTGAATTAAACCATTCAAAATTGCATGAACCCATAGAAAACATTTAAAAATAATAAAAATATATTGTAAAAAACAGCCAATGTCAACTAGCTTGAGATGGTTGAAAATAACTGGAGCAGTGAAAGTTTACAATTACCACATACAGCAGAAGGTGTTAGTTCAAGTAACATCCAGTCACCCGGGATTATACTTCTTTTTCAAGTTGGAGCACAGCAGAAGATGCTAGTTCAAGTAACACAAAGTCACCCGGGATTATACTTCTTTTTCAAGTGGAGCACAACAGAAGATACGGATGGCAATTTTACATAAGGCAAAGCATGACATATTTCAAATTATCAGAAAACCACATCTGAAATGATGGTTCAGCCAAAGGTTACATGTAGTGTAGGCAAAGAAAAATATTTTTAAATCAAAAGACTTCAAGAAAAACAAAATCAAGACTACCACCACAAATATGGATGTAAACAGATACTAAAAATTTGGAACAGTGAAAAAATAATCAACTTTGGGAGCAGGGAGCATGTACAACTATTGGGTGAAATGGACGAGTAAATCAGACAAAACTGAAAAACAAAGTGAAGATGCTTTCAAAATTCGTAGCTATAAAAACACACAAAGAGAAAGAAACAGAAATTTTATTACAAAACACTTCACAGATTAAACTCTGTGAAAACGATCCAAAGCACCAACAATTTGGTCAATTTGTCAACATTTCAAAATGTGAAAGAATACTGGAACACAAACCTAGGTTGGACTCCTGAAACATCACTGTTCTGCTACTGTTCTGTTAAGTCATATTGTAATTAATATGCATTTATTTTTTTAAATTTATCCCTACACATACATATCCACACACACATTCCTGCTGGCATGGTATAGAACTCAGTATTGATTAAAAAATTATAAAAACATGTTTAAATAGATATAGCACTTAAATTGATAATGTTTCCCCAGTTTTTGTATTTCACAATGTCATCTCTACTTCCAACCCAAGCCTTAACATCTAACCAACATGACTGGCAGTAGACAAGATTTGTCTATTTTTGTAATTAGTGAGAACTGTATTCTCTGTTAAATTATTATTCACTTTGGTACCATTCGCGTTTCTTAAGATTTGGAGCCAAATATCTGGGCCACTTTACATTAGTAATGTGAATAAAATAAAAATCTTAACAATAACTAGGACAGTTTGGTAGGCTCTGGAAAAAAAAGACTATTCCAGAAACAGATGACTATGTTAAAAGAACATAGGATTTGTTTTGTTTTTTGCAAAGCTCATTGGAGACATCTGGTTTTACCAAACTTTAATTTTTCTGAAATAACAACTACATAACCTAAATTAAGTTTTTCACATTTGCAAGGGAAAAAAAAGTTATTATTGTAATCATAAAATAAGAATTACTAATATTTAGTGTGAATCCTAACACAGTTACAAGCACCAAATTAATAGCAATTAAATCAATAATATTTCTCAATGCTTGTTTGTTTGTTTTTGAATTTCGCGCAAAGCTACACGAGGGCTATCTGCGCTAGCCGTCCCTAATTTAGCAGTGTAAGACTAGAGGGAAGGCTGCTAGTCATCACCACCCACCGCCAACTCTTGGGCTACTCTTTTACCAACGAATAGTGGGATTGACCGTCACGTTATAACGCCCCCACGGCTGAAAGGGCGAGCATGTTTGGTGCGACGGGGATTCGAACCCGCGACCTTCGGATTGCGAGTCGAGCGCCCTAACCACCTGGCCATGCCGGGCCTATCACGAAGGTACTCTTATCCTGACACACCTGGCCATGTTGGGCCTATCACGAAGGTACTCTTATCCTGACAATACTCTTGCAAAAAATTGTAAGAGTGATCATGTGACGTGTTTGTAGACTGAATTCTGTTATGATTTTTTTACATATTCTAAAGCTGTTATGATAGTACTGACAGATAAACGGCGAGCCATGTACACTTTCGTACGGAATGTTGGTGTGATCTTGCAGGTTAACATGTAATAATGTTGGTGTGATCTTACAGGTTAACATGCATTAATGTTGGTGTGATCTTACAGGTTAACATGTATTAATGTTGGTGTGATCTTACAGGTTAACATGCATTAATGTTGGTGTGATCTTACAGGTTAACATGTATTAATGTTGGTGTGATCTTACAGGTTAACATGTAATAATGTTGGTGTGATCTTACAGGTTAACATGCATTAATTAATGTTGGTGTGATCTTACAGGTTAACATGCATTAATGTTGGTGTGATCTTACAGATTAACATGTATTAATGTTGGTGTGATCTTACAGGTCATGTATTAATGTTGGTGTGATCTTACAGATTAACATGTACTAATGTTGGTGTGATCTTACAGATTAACATGTAATAAAAAAAGATTTACCAGGTAGATCGTAGCGTCATTTTTTTTCACGTTGAATGTCTGTGACAAGTTCGTTTTTCAGCTAAAGAGTAATTGATATTTCTGAGGAAGGTGCAATTTTTCACCGCGTTAAAAGACAAATTTGGAAAGGGTTTACATGTTTATGAAGGAGTGATTAAAACACACATATGTTCTTCACGGAGAACATAGTAATAACTGTCAAACATTATTGAAACTCAAAAATAATATATAGTCGTAGTCATAGGCCTTTCCAATCAAATATCTTTTTAAGGACGTTCTTTTCAAAATTTTTATGGAAGAGAACCAATATTTTATTATGATGGTTTAAATTTACTAGTGTTTACAGTAAAGCTTGTGTGATATTGAATCGTAATTTTTGATTCGATATCTTCAATATAATCAACTGTTATTCACAAGCATTATGAGAATAAGCCACAGTTTCAAGCCTCAAATACACTCTTTAAAAATATTTTAACGTCTAAGGTTGCTCACAACATATTTGTTAAGAAATGATAGTATGTTACAATAAGTTCTCCATCAATACGCACAATCTACATGTGTGTGTTTGAAGGATTGGAGGACTCACGTGTTCTAATCTTATGTTTTAAACACACACATGTAATTGTGCGTATTGGGAAAGGATAAAACATAAGATTAGAACACGTGAGTCCTCTACCAATACGCACAATCTACATGTGTGTGTTTAAAGGATGAAACATAAGATTAGAACACGTGAGTCCTCTACCAATACGCACAATCTACATGTGTGTGTTTAAAGGATGAAACATAATATTAGGACACGTGAGTCCTCCACCAATACGCACAATCTATATTACATATGTATTTTGAAAGGATAAATCTACACGTGTGAGGTTTCAAAGGATAACACACTAAATTAGAACCCATGTAATTCGATATTTTTTTTCAGATACAAAATTAAAATAATTGGATTCACCATTATTAAGCCACTGTCTTGCTTTTAAGGGATTTGAGGAAACGTCGTTTTTGTTTACAAAAAACAAAACTTGGATATTTTGTTGATACGATCTGGTTGAAATTGACTACAACTGTCAGACTTTGTCTCCTTTCAAAAATTGCTGTTAGTTTATCAATATGATCACGAGTACATAAGACAGTAAAAAGTTTCCAACGACAATTTGACATAATTCACAATAAGTGTCACCGTACCCGATGATGACAAAACCTTGTCGAAACGTTGTACATTTGCTGTTATGTTAAACTTATATTAAAGTTTTTTTTCATTACCCATTCAAGCCGTTTCCAAGAATTATTAGTCTCAAAATGGGTTGGTTTCTCGTCATCCATTGGCCCGGCATGGCCAGGTGGTTAGGGCACTCGACTCGCAATCTGCAGGTCGCGGGTTCGAATCC
>NW_013670150.1:26005-31217 GCF_000517525.1 Limulus polyphemus | reverse complement strand
GAGATAAAAGTTTATTAAATTTAGGCATATTACAATATACAATATTACCTTGGAAGCCTTCCTAAGTAGAATAACTAATTATATAAACTATGTAACTATAATTATAACTTACAGAATCAATAAGAAAAAAAATGTATTAATTTTAGGCATATTTCAATATGCAATATTACCTTGGAAGCCTTCCTAAGTAGAATAACTAACTATATAAACTGTGTAACTATAATTATAACTTACAGAATCAATGAGATAAAAGTTTATTAATTTTAGGCATATTTCAATATACAATATTACCTTCGGAAGCCTTCCTAAGTAGAATAACTAACTATATAAACTGTGTAACTATAATTATAACTTACAGAATCAATAAGAAAAAAATGTATTAATTTTAGGCATATTTCAATATACAATATTACCTTCGGAAGCCTTCCTACGATTCTCAAATTCATCTTGACACTTGGCTAGGAGTAGTCGTCGAAAAGTCTGAAATGCAAAGTTCTAAATGAAATTTGTAGTTATTTTTTTATTCCATCTATAAAAACAACAAACAATCATTATCATGCTGTTTTCTGAAAAATCTAAATGACAAATGCTTCTTTTCACTAGAAATTATATTTAAATATGAAAATACTTGCTTTACACTCTAGTACTACCATTTCTGCAAAATGAATTTTAAAAATTTAATTCAAAAATAACTTTTCAACTGTTTCTTCAAAAATGCTGTACAATTGATATTTTATCATTATGCAATGCTTATCTACTATATTTCACAGCAATCACACTAACAGCAACATACTGGTGTATTAATAATAAAATGTGTCTAGACCTGAAAAACAGTGAGATCACAACCCCAGTTTTCTCAGTACTTAAGACATTCATTCAAACCAAAATGAGATTGGGGCTCTCATATAAAGTAAGCCATTGTGTGACTGAAACTGAAGAGTTGTAGTAGATTCACCCAAAATATTATTTGTTTTGCTCAAATTATAACTACAAAGAAGGGAAAGTATGATGAATGGAGTTTGAAAAGACTACAGAAAGAGTTGTGAAAAAAGAAGTTGATTAAGAGATGTTTTAGGATGCTCGGGAGAGGTGTATTTCGTTACTTTATCCAGTGATACGTCCGATATATTCTTCATTGTCAATGTATAATAACAAATATGTAATGCAATTGGTTATTAAAATATTTTCATTGTGAGAATAAAAAGCATTAAAATAAAACTTTTATTAAAAGCAGTAAATATACATGTACGTTTCAGTTCCAGTATAATATTAAATCCTTGTATATTTTCGTTTTATTTAGCCAAGTGATTATAAACTTAATTTATTAAATATAATTACATAAATGATTATGTTAAAATGTACTCATCAAAAACATACAAATAATGTGGTTCATTATGAAAAAGCATAAAAAATAACTAACACAACGATGTTGCATACAATACTTACATTTCCGGAAAAGCTAGAATTACTTGGAGGATCAAAGTTTGGGGCTTCTTCACATAATTTACGACATAGGAGAGCATACATAGAACTGTACTTCGGCTCATCCAATGCTTTGTCAAAGATCTAAGTTAAATATTTTTATTCAGAGTTAAAAACACACTGTGTAAGAAAACAATAATAATGTGAATTTTAACTTTCACCATTCTCTCTACACCATAAAATTATACAATTTATTAATGACACACACACCTTTTTCAGAAATTAGTTTTAAAACTAATTTAACATGATTTCAAGCACCATTTGGCCAAAAAAATATAGGGCTTAATTTCAATTAATTTAAGGTAAACTTGGGAAACTTTGACATTAGTCTCTTAGGGTGTTTTTTTTTTAAATCACAAGACTACATCATAAACTTGCCTATTTTTTAAAAAATAAATAGCAGTAAAACTTACTTTCTTCTGAAGGTTAGTCTTCAGCATTGGTTATCACTGTACACTTCATATACAATAACCCTCAAAATTTAATTAAAGAACTTTACTATAAATCTATGTCAATAAACTTGGCATCAAACAGTTTACATGAGAAGGTTAATATTATACAAGTCTTAATATCTTAATTTCAATAGGAAATACTTAAATTCTTAAACTCTGTATCACATAATTCTTCTATGCTCTGATTTGTCCTAATTACATTGTATTTCTACACTATACAATCTTCTTAGTTTGGCACAAATTACACAACCATATTATAGTTAATGATAGGCCATAACGTAAATTTCTAGCCTCAAAACTTCTTGCTTTACTAAGACAAATTAGAAAATCAAACCCACATGCCACACCCCTCCTATCTTATCCTGTTTTTCAGAAATGTAAACAATTCTCTCCAACATTTGCTATAAGGTTATTTATAATCAACAGGTAAACTAGATTGTTCGGGTACCAGGTTAGAAGATATTTAGGTTCAGTTTCATTGTTTGCATTTGTAATGTTTGACTCAACCAGCTAATGGGAATTTTTAACCCATTTATAACTGAGTTAGAAAGCCAATTAAATTACATTAGTTTCAAGACATTCTATTTTTTTTATGTTCTAAGTTGCATATTTGAAATCCAAATTAATATTTAATAGCATCATTACAAAAAAAAGGTAGGTTTCCAGTGCTTTGTCCACTAATGGCAAAAAGCCAGAATCCAGAAGCAAGCACTAAATTTTTTTAATGTATATCTTTTTTTATTTATCATTATAAAATTAACAAATGTAAAATTTAGCAACTTGTAAGTTAGATAAAAAACTTAAAGGGAAAAAGAATTAAATACAATTTCTCCTCATACTCAATTTCCTAGCACAAGCACACATCATTACATAATTAAAATTCAATAGTGGGGTGCTTATAACTTGATCATTTGTTTACACAAAGCTGTTTTGGCTGTGATAAATGGCTTTCGGCATATCCTGAGGGGGGTCTAAATGCAGCTTTAAAGCAATAAAACTAAAGGAACCCAGGTTTAAAAAATCTATTAGCTTTGGCTGTAAGAATAAAAAGTGTGTAAATATTTCTTATAATATGGAGTCATTCTAGAAATAAAAAATGAGTAATTTAGATTTTTTCATTTTACCCTATATAGGCAAAATTGTTTCAACAATATTGGTAGGAATTGGTGAACACTACACCTGGTAAAGTAGTCTGACAATATTGGAACACTAGCAACAAAATAAGGCAATGTTGTTTGATACGTGGGTAGTAATTGGTGAACTCTCTAATAATTAAACAATGCAGAGCTATGCAACATATAATGAAGACCCAGTGTACCCCAAAACAATTATGAATTTTTAAGGAAAAATCCTTTTATTACAACTTTTTTGGGAATTTTAAAGACTTGAAAGCCAGCTAAATATCACAGGTTTTAGAATCTACCAAAAATTCATTATTTAGTTTCAAATAATTGTTTTATTTGGTAAACATTTATAATTTACTAGTTATCTAAAGGAGCTAGTTAGAAAAAACTAAAATGTTTAACATTTACAACACAAAAATACCTGTAATTTGTTTAGGAAAATAAGAGTATGGTGTTACAACTTTCCAAAGAGGCATCCTTTACTGTCACGAGGTTTTACTGAGTTACATTCAAAACTAATTAAACTTCTTTCTTATAATGACATACAAATAAAATTGGCACAAACAAGATTGAAGACTAAAAGAATTATGTTTTGTCTAAGCAATGACGATTTCATAGTAAGTAATTTTCGTTAAATTTCGTACTTATTGGAGAGGTAGTGAATCAATTAGAAGAGAGGATGCCTAGAGACAAAATATCACATTTCTCACACTAGGGAAAATAAAAATAAAATCAAGAACTTAAAACTGATATACTATTAAAATATGGATTATTAGCTATGATTTTATACTATATTAATTGATACAACACAGCAAAGGATGACCATGCAGACATAGCTCTATTTATGGCATGTCTTAAGTCTACTAATCTGCAATTTATACATCCTGCCCTTTGTTTTCATAACACTGAATCACTACTTTCAAGGTCAATAATCTTTTATAAAATGTAATTCTTCTGTTATAGGAACTACTATAAGTATATGTATGAAGTTAATAATTTTGTTAAAATATGTACTGTATTCAACATTTAAATTAATGTAATTCACCACAGGGTATAAAAAATAGTACAACCAGTGGAGATTTTAAACAAATCTCACTGAACATGTAATATGTACATAACACATTTTACACAGTGGTCTTCACTGCATAAAATAAACCATTTTATATGAATGAAATTCACATTCCATACTACTCTTCTTAATTTACGCCAACATAACGCATGTTCTATGTCCTAATTAATTGTAGTTACATTCCCAAAACTTAAAATGACAGATAGTTTATTATTATAGCTTTAAACCACCAGTGGTTCAATAATCAAATCTAATATTTCTATTAGCATTCTCCTATAAAATTTATGATCAAAAACTGAAATTTTTCAGATTCTCATTTACATTTTCAGAACCCGATGATTAATTATTGAAATAGAAAATGCTGTTTGGAATTGACAGAAAAGAAAGAAAGGCTACATTTCTATATATTTCAGCTAAATGTACACATTTTCTCACCAGAAGAATAATTCCTTTCAGGATCTGAGTAGTATCGAGGCCAATGCTGAGCAACTCCTCACTCAGCTTGAAGAACTTCTCTGGGGTAAGCTTGTTAAGGATCCTATTCAGAAGAAAGGCTTTCTATAAGTATTACACTTTTTTATTTGAAAGTATTACTGAACTATAACTACATTAAAAAAAAAGACTCAAGCACAATGCATCAAACAATATTTTACTTTTACAGTGTACAAAGTTCATTCTTAACTTGTTAACTCTCTCGACACGGGGTCTGTCAATTTGAC
This sequence comes from Limulus polyphemus, assembly GCF_000517525.1. Lineage (NCBI taxonomy): Eukaryota > Metazoa > Arthropoda > Merostomata > Xiphosura > Limulidae > Limulus > Limulus polyphemus. The sequence goes on along the minus strand of NW_013670150.1, from coordinate 26,371 downwards.
CGAGTCACGAGACCTTTCGTACTCGTTTAAAGTCTTTATAAATTAATACTTATAACTCTCAATGTATTGGGTATATCTTCATAAAATTTGGCAGTCTTTCACATACAAAAAGTCATATTTCTTAATGAAGTATTCTTAATAAAATAAAATAAAGATCAATCCATGAATCTATGCGTGTTTGTTTTGAATAGTCTGTGTGCAAAATAATTTTCATGTTAAAATTAAAAATACTTTTCGTCATGTCAAAAAATCTCAAATTTCCTTTGTGTAATCCCTAAAAAGATCTCTATTTTTAATTTTAATTTGAAAATTATTTTGCACACAGACTATTCAAAACAAACACGCATAGATTCATGGATTGATCTT
>NW_013670150.1:18316-25995 GCF_000517525.1 Limulus polyphemus | reverse complement strand
AATACATTTGAAACGTTTTTTTCACTAAATCCTTATAGTTTATATGTTATTTTCTCTACCCTATCACAAAATGGGATCAGTCAATTTGACCGACCTCATAACCACCACCAAAAACAAATGAAGAATGTGCAGCTCATGTTACGCTATCGAATTACATTACCCACAAGCTGCTCGCACGAGTGCCTCGTTAAATATTTTAATTATATTATTATTATTATTTTACTTAATCTAGTCTTAAATAACTTAAAAAAAGATCTCTATTTTTAATTTTAATTACTTTTAGAATAATAAATAAAGAATAAATATGAAAAACAAGAAACAGAGTACTTGTCCAATCTTCTTTTTTTTTGCCTTCGATTGTCAAAGAGAGTTAAACCTGATTTTTCATAGTAATTATAGTAAAGCACTTAATTTTTATTTCATTAAATAATGCACCAATGAATATAGAACAATAACATTCAAAAAGTAAACAAATTCATTTACCTCTCAACATTTTACTGGCTTTCTAACTATGCGACAATAGCCATTACAAATTCATCCAAGCTAGTCGTTAACTTTCCCACGTTAACAACAGTACTTTTATGAAATTCTCTTCTAGTTACTGAGATAGTATTTGTGCTCTAACATGTATATTTGAAAGCAGCATGAATTATTTTGTGGAAAACCAAAACAGTGCAAAAAAAAAAGCAGTCTCATTGAAGAATGTACTTGTGTACAGACATGCCTATTTGCTTTGATGAGTCATAAATTTGTTTTTAGGTATTATCATTATATATTTTTAACAAAACTAGGGAAAAGAAATATCAATTTTTACTGGTAAAAAACAACTTATACTTATATAGAAGGTCTTAGAGATTGTGTAAATAAGAAAACATTAAAGACAAAAAGAATTTTCATTGGTATGAAAACCTTTTACTCGCAATGACTGTAAAGATTTAAAAAATTCACAGGCAAATTTTTAGCAAAACACTATCTTCAAATTATTTGTGTATAAAAGACGTTTAATGTTTACTTAAAGCTTTACAATGTTAGTGGTGATACACCTAGTAAAACTGCAGTTATATATATAGACTTTTATGGTTACATGGTTATTACAAAGTCAGTTAAAATTACCAAGTCCATATATATATATATATATATATACACATACAATTAACACAGAGCAATAGTCATATTTTCTTGAATATCTCAAAATTTACTTGATAACTGATAGCAATCAGAAAATAAATAGTACTATTTTTCACTTCAAATGCTACTGAACAATGATTAGTTAAACAATTGAATTCTTTGCTTTTATTATCTACAGCATAATACTAAAAAAAAAACAGATGTTAAGACTAGTTTCATTTTCAAGGTACCGAAATATAATTTTCAACGTGAACAACATGTTGAGCGTATGACAAGGTCAGAGAATCTTAGGGTTCAATTACAGCAGTTCCATAACATAGAATTACTTGCCAGAGGGAAGGCAGCCAGTCAACAGCATATGCTACCACAAGGGCTTTGTTTTGCTCTTATGAACCAAACAGAAATGACCATCACTTTTGTAAAACACCCACAAATGAAAGCACGGAGCATGTTTAGCTTGAACCCTAAATCGTTAAACGGCCTGACACGCTATCCAATAGGCCAGATCAGCTCAGCCCTTTGTTTATAAAATCTAATGTATCACTATTATTATGTTCTGGACACACTCACATAATTTTACCTTATGCATCCAGGCAGAATTAATTTTACTGAGCTTGCAACCACACATGGATGTACTAGTGTGTCTTCACAAAATATGGCAAGTTTTTAGTAAACATTACAAGTATACTTGTAATACTTTAGAATCTATAATTAAGCTGCAATCAGATTACAAGTTATCTTTTATTAGCAATTAGTATCATCCTACACACTTGTATCTTTAAACTCTATCCAGTCCAATCCTATGTCACATGTTTAAAAAAGAAATCTGTCTGATCTTTCACCTTAAATCATTTACAAAATAAAACTTTTGACAGAATTTTTCTGAATTAAAATGCTGTTTTCCAGTATCATTAAATTATGAGGTTACAAGACTCACAGCATGTTACATCACTGCCTGGCTACATGCTACATACCATCCCCATTGAAACACTTGAGATGAAACTACAAAATCTATTATTGTTTCCTTTTCGGTTCTTGTTTGACTTTACTAACAAAAAGATATCACGACAGGTGGTCGGAAATGCAGTAACATTAATTTTCACAGATTTCCCACAAAAAGTGAACAGTTGCTTAAAACACGGTTTTATAGATGAAATAGATCATACAAAGTTAATCCATTTCATAAAAACAGTCATATGTGTTTGGACCACTTTGGTAGTGATGATTTTAACAGACTTAAAAGCTTAACTATTTTGCTGCAAAAGCAAACTGAGATTAAAGCCAAGTACCATTCATTCTCTCCGATTACTCCTATATCAAGTACAAGGAATGCAACTAATAATGAAGCACTGCTGAGTGATGTGTAGCTGGAGTGAAAATACAACCTAAGAAAAAGAAGACTTCCTAGTGCGTGCAACTTGCCTGGATTTTCTGATCAGCATAATTATTGACAAAATTGATATTATAATGTGTGCAGGATACTTTTGTAGTATGAAATTAATTTAATCATAATACAGTATTTTACCATTGACATATATACAGAGTTGCCACTATGAGCACCACACGTCTGTCCAAGGTTACACTACACTCATGTAAAGATGCCAGGCAGTCATGTCATTTCTATCAGCTAATATGGTTTGAACTAGCCTTGCAATATATTAGTCTTAAGCATCATTATGATATTTTCAGAGGAGAAGAGGATAATTTCTAAAAATCAATAACACATTTAAGCCTAAGTAAGCTGCGAGTCAGTAGTAGGTCCATAGAAAGGTTCATGTCCGAATGTAGAAACAAATTAGCAAATTAAAGATGCTACAAGTATATTTAGCAGCTTATGAAGTTCTCGATTTAATGTTCATGACCATCAAAATGCAAGAGGCTGGAAATGTAGGTCATTCACACCTAACAAGCACACAAAACCAATATTATTCTATACAGCTAAAATAGTTAAAAGAAATGAATCTAGGACTAATAGGCCTATATTAACATGGTATGAAAAAACTTCTATGTAATCTCAAAATTGTCAAATCATTGAGTAACATGAAGCATCAGTCTACAGTAATTTAAACATCACAAATAAGAAAATTCTAGTTGTTTTAAAACAAGTTAAGTAATTAACCTATTGGCTGCTACGTTACCCTGATGTAAGATAAGTTTAACAAGCAAATACATTTTTCAACATATCTTCTAATCCGATAAAAAAATACAAAAATGTTGCAATTACCCACGAACTCTACGAAAAACGAGGTCATTTCTTTCTTCAGGGGTGATTGCATCTCGTTTAATGCTGCTTGGAGGTACCCATCGGCGAATGGCACAGGCGCCTACGCTTGTGGTTGATGGACGGGGGGGTTCGTCCCTGTAAATGACAAGACTTTTCTTATAAATTTCAAGTAAGCCAAAAAAGGCATATTGAATGTCTTTACATTTTATTGGCCAATGGCCTCAACCTGTTTTAAAAACTAGGCAGTGGGTTATCTAAATACCATCACTGTGGAACAAAGGACTAAAAGTTTGTATTAATAGTACAACTGATTCACCATTGCAAGTTGTTGATGATCTCTGAACAAGTTACAAATACACATAAACACACACCTATCTTGAAGTTCAACTTGTTGAGTGGAACCAAATGTACATCTTTTAATGTTTTGACAGTTTAGATGCAATTAACCAAATAAAATTAAGTTGAACATCTACATCTACTTAAACAAGTGTGATAGCAGTAGCAGAAAAACAAACCAAAACTTCAATTAACAAAAAGTGTCAAATTTAAAACACAAAACATTTTGAAAGCCCAAGGTTTATCTTTAGATTTATAAACCAGTCTTAAGTCCTGACTGAGGCAATATAACATATTTCACAGTTCAAAAACCTTACTATGGCTCTGTGACTTTAGCAAGCCTTTCCCAACTGCCAACATATGACAATTTGGTGTGTGGTCAGATTATTAAAATCACCCAATATTTTTTTAGATTAATATGTTAAAATGAAAGACAAAAATTGATTCTTGTTCTAACAGATGAATAATTTTCATGTTAATATCAAAAAATTAAGACATTATGCCATTAACCCAACCTATTAAATATACATAATAATATATAAACATCTATATATATAAAATAAGCAATGCCACTTGCTGAATTTCATTTCTGCCATAAATTCTGGCCTAAATTACAGGCCCTGAAATGACTTTTTTATATTTATGCTACACAATCCACATCCCAAACTCTAAATACAACATACCATCAAATTTCTCTAAATGTTGAGAAATGTGATATCACTCAGGTACAGAACAAGTACATATCACTATATCTAACAGTGCTAGAAGAGGTTTTTAGGGGAATATCAAAAAGAAAATGTTTCATTAATTATGACTAAACTATATCAATAGGTTCATAATTGTAAAATTGAGTAAGATAACAGAGAAGATGTGTTTCTGCTGTTAACCCTATCACACTTACAAACTAACTTACTTGCATGATATTCATAAAACGTGGTGATATACAAAAAAAATCTAAATCTGAAACCTCATAATTCCTGAATGGTGTCCTTAGTTGTTTACCTGTGATTTCAAGTGATTCAAGTCCCAATGCCAAATGAACAGCTTCCTTTGAATACATACACCTACTTTGTTTTAGCCTAATTAACACACTCATCATCTGCTATGACATGTTCATCTCATTCTTCCTCCTCACACTGCTCCTTAATTTTGATTTATAAACTTCTTTTTCACATGACACCCTCAACCCTTTTTTTACAAAGGTACTCATGGTAACTGTTATGGTATTCTATAGGAAGGTTTCTTAATATTAGTCGAGCTGGGCCTTAAATGTACAGCAAGATGAATAGCTGTTTTTTCCCTACTCTACTCATTCACTTTGGGAACTATTTCAGTGTACTGATATACCTACCATGGTACACCTTAATTAGATGATGTTGAACTGGCCTACTATATTCTGTATCTTGATGAAGTGGTGCAGCTGGATTAGTTGAAGAAAGGCTTGTAATAGTAAGTAGTAATAGATATATGTATGGGTTCTTCTATCCCATACTGCATAATTAATGGCTTGTGAGAGTGGAATTCTTGAGAGATGTTGGTTTGACCCTTGCATTTGTCAACTTATTTTCTAAATATCTTATCTAAATATGTCTTGAACATTTCATGTAGTTTCTTCAATAATGGTGTTATAATTCTTCTATACTTCCCTTTTTCATGTTCTTTTGTACTTTGATTTTGTTGCTGTAACATTTTCTCTATATTTTTTACGGCTTTTTCCTTCTTGTTTTCAATCAAATTGATATTTATTCCCAATTATTGTCTAAATCCCATATTTCATTCTTGCAATTTCTCTCTATTTCCTGTCTCTTCTTGATATTCTTTCAACTCTTTTTTTCATGCTTGATCTAATTTTAATTTTCTGCCTCACTTTTTTTTAGTCTCTTTTAGTCTCAATTTTCTTTTTCTTTCTTCTTGATCATCATTCCACAGCTTCGTCATTTACAGTTCTTCAAACACATCTTGAAGTTTAATGTTATGAATGGATGGGTTCTTTTGGATTATTTGGTAATAAAATAATGCACGGTCTAAAAAAGTATTCTATTTCTTCTATTACACCTTTAATTAAAGTTTACTGATAGACCCAAGTTCTAGTAAACATTAAAACAAGAAATTTCACTTACTTGCTCATTCTCTCTCGAATCTCTTATTACTATGTTGCAAACATAAACTCAGTACTTAGAAAACTAACAAAACACAATCAAATATTAACTTCAGACTCAGTGTAACTTACTAACAGACACTAAAGTCAATCTACTCAAGCACTTTCTATATGGCTCAAACTGTTTCTTGAACTTTCATATAGGTCTCGTCATTATGTCACGGCCATCATGTGACATCAAAGCTTCATCTGGTCAAAAAAAGGAAAAACTAACAGCCTATAACACTACACTGAACAATGTAGTGGGGTTTTATTTATCAGTTTATGTAATTGCTTCCGCAAGCAAAGACATGTACTAAAATAAAATCTTAAACAAACAAATGAACATAAAACAAATACAAAGTTTTTGTGTATTTAAAACATAACTTTTAGATAAATAATAACAATAATAAAAAAAGTTTTGCATATTTTATTTACATTTACAGGTAACAATACAATTTATTCAACTGATGCAAATTCTGCACTGAAATCAGTCTAAATATAGCTTCATAAGGTATCTGTTGACTTCAGTGGGACAACAAAGCAAAATTATGAAAAGGTCGAGTACATTCTGAACTTTACTTGTCCCACAGGATAAGAAGATTCATAAATATTTTTTGCAGTCTGTAAAACCATGAATTATTTTCACTATGTAAAAATTATATATATTATAGGCATCAACAAAGCCTTCATCATTACTGGTGACAATCTGATTTTCCACTAAGTTTTAAGACGTATTATTACCTAGATAATGATATCTAAAGAGCAAATATATGACTTCAATTATGTCTGTACAAAAATGGCAGACATAACCGGTATACTTTTATGTCATTTTGCCAGACCCATCATATATCCCTGATTGAAATCCTCCAATGCTAGCCACAATATCACAAAAATGTTTAGTAGCATACTGAACTTTTCCTTCTAGTGAACATGAATTATGACTTATATTAGTGGTTTCCCAATGTTTTTCACTAACGACACCCTAATCAAACTTACTCTGATTTGCTCAACACCCCTGCCACCACATACAGTATATTTTTTTATGTTTTCTATTATTATTCATTTAATGAAACTCTTGCAACACCCTAGTGACTTGCCATGACACACAGTTTGGAAACCACCGACTTACACAATATTATTACCCTTACCAAAAAACACTGTCATTCTAATTTGTAGGGTTTATAATAATTAATACAGATGATCTTGTTGTAGTATTTTAGCTTTAGGACGTACATGAACCTATTACAAGAAAAGAGAGTAATTTCGAATCCCTAATCATGTAGTAAACAAAATCATACTGCAATATTCTACTCTAAATAATACACTAAAGATTAAAATGAGTCAGTCAGTCTAATAACTAATTATCTTCATAAGATAGCACTAGCACAATACATTTAGAGTAACATTCAACACCCTAAAGTGGTAATTTATGATAAACTGTAATGAAGAATGCCAAGTTCAATACAAAGCAGCATTAGAAACAATGTGTAGCAAAACATAATATGAAACCTAGAACATGGTGGATATTGAAATATTCTTCATAAGTACTCTGGAACCAAATTCAATGCAGGCTTCAACCGAAACAATTAGTGCATTTACCAAAAGGTTAATTTTTGATACTTATTTGTGGACAAGTCTATAATCATTAATCATGGTATAAAGATTAATGTTCCACAGTCAACATTATACATAATATTTATGGTATGAAGACAGTCACATCCGTTTTCACTTACATAAGGATGTCCACAACCATTTTTTAAATAAGCACTTTTACCAAAAAGCATAATTTTGTCAAAGTTGAACTATCTTACCTTCCTCCCGAGCACTGAGATGCACCCCCTGGCCCTCTAT
>NW_013670150.1:14865-17468 GCF_000517525.1 Limulus polyphemus | reverse complement strand
GCTTGTAATCACCTAACCATTTTTTAAATAAGCGCTTTTACCAAAAAACATAATTTTGTCAAAGTTGAACTATCTTACCTTCCTCCCGAGCACTGAGATGCACCCCCTGGCCCTCTATGGCTGTCCGTTGTTACGCTTGTAATCACCTAACCATTTTTTAAATAAGCGCTTTTACCAAAAAACATAATTTTGTCAAAGTTGAACTATCTTACCTTCCTCCCGAGCACTGAGATGCACCCCCTGGCCCTCTATGGCTGTCCGTTGTTACGCTTGTAATCACCTTCAAAAGTAACAAACTGTAAAAACCTGTATTTTGTGTCCAAATGTACTAGCCAATCTTCTTATAACATTCCTAAAAACAAAAAGGTCAAATTTCAAAAATTTACCAAAAGAATAACAATGTAATTCTTTGAAAAAGAACTTAATTACTGTATCATACTACATTACTTACACTGCTGTTTCCTAACACGATACTTCTTTGTACAAGTGCTCATTTTGATAAAAATCATCTAAAAATTAAACCACAAGTTTTTTAAAAGATGTTTTCTTAATCACATTTCAGTCCTGCTATAACCATGCCTAGTGAAGTAGTTTTTAGAATTAAACAAAACTGTAAAATAACCAGAATAACAAAAGTTTAGGTTCAATGCCATTGTAATCCCTATTCTTAAAAAAAAAAAAAAGGGTAAGGGAGGATACAAAAATCACATGTTTATTACTTTGACTTGCACTGTTATTTAAAAATATTTAGAAAGTTGATGTTGGATTACTGAATACTAGCTTGGTTTTGCAAGTGTTTTATTACACTATTCAAGTGTGTTGCTATGACTTCCACTTCTATAACTAAATACAGCTAATATGAGGTTGTTTTGTTTTTTTGTTCATTTGTTTTGTGTGTTTTTGTGTGGGGGGGGAGATTAATAGTTGGTTCATTATGGAATCATCTAGTAAAATTTAAATTTGTTCATAATTTCTTTTTAGAGAAAAACTTTAAACACAATATAGTATTAAACATGTGCATCAAAAATTACATTTTTCAAGAAACTTAAATAATGAAATATTTATTAAAATTTCAAAATAAGGCTTAAGGGTAACTCAGTTTTATACTAGTGTAAGTAAAATTCAATATGCAATATTATTTCTGTTTGATTAGGAATTCTGTTTAAGACAAAAGTTTGTACTATAGTTTTGCAAATGTAGGTGTCTCTCTATACAAACATTTCTGAGCTAAAGTGACATTTATAAAGTGTTGCCCTCGTTCACAAAGTATTTACTGAAAAGAGTGATAATCTTCTGGCTAGTAGCTTTTACAATTTATATTTTAATTAACCCTATCACCCCGGGCATCCTTTACTGAGCATTACACAAGGTTTTAGTGTCTTACATTTTGTTTACCTACTTTTGTTTATTTTATACCAATTAGAATAGCATAAAATCTTAGCTAATAATCCATATTTTAATAATATACAAGTTTAAAGTTCTTAATTCTACAAGACAATATTAAAAAAATCCTGAATTTCCACTAGTGTGACCCACATGACATTTTGTCTTAGCATGTCATCATCCCTATTTTATTCACCACCCTTTGAAAAAGTATGAAATTAAACATAAATTACTCTCAAAATTGTTATTGCTGAGACAAACCATAATTTGTATGGTCTTCAATTCTGCTGGGTTACAAAACTATCAAATATAGAAAATCAGACCCCTCCTGCCACACCCTCTCTTTCACAATTTGTTGATAGTTCTCTCGTTTCATTATATATTCCCTATAACCAATAGAAACTCAAGGTTTTCATCTATCAAATGATGTATTTTATAACATTATGTTCTGAACAGTTAGATGTCAATTTCACTCAGAGTACCAACATTGTTCCCATGGGAAAGTTAACAAGTAGCTTAGATGAATTTGTAATGGCTCTTGTCGCATTGTTAGAAAGCCAGAAATATTTTGTGATGTAGGGAATTTGTCTACCTTTTGCATGTTATTAGTCTATATTCTTTGGTGATTTATTTAGTTAAATAAAAACTATTAAGTGCATTACTATAATTACTATTAAAAAATTAGGCTTAACTCTCCTCGACAATTGAAAGTAAGAAAAAAAGAAGATTGGGTAAGTACTCTATTTCTTGTTTTTAATATTTTTCTTTATGTATAATTATAAAAGTAACTAAAATATAAAAACAGAAATCCTATTAGGTTTTTTAAGATTAGATTAGGTAAAATAAATAATAATAATAATACTATAATAAAAATGTTTCATAAGGTACACACATGAGCAGCTCATTGGTAATGTAATTCATTAGCATAACATGAGCTACACAGCCCCCCAGTGATTTACAACTTATAATGACAAGTATAGTAGTTAGACATAGTTCAAAGTGCAATAAAACAATAAAATTTAATTATAAATAGATGTATACTGTTATGAACTTAGAGCTACTTAGGATAAACAAATGTAGTTTCATGTTACAATTTGGTGTCATTCTAGAAAGAAAAAAAAGGTTAATTTAGGTTTATTTTTATTTGGTTATGAGGTTAGTCAAATTGTCCAATCCCATTTTGAGATAGGGTAGAGAAAATAACAGATAAACTATAAAGT
>NW_013670150.1:4165-14519 GCF_000517525.1 Limulus polyphemus | reverse complement strand
TAAACGAGTACAAGGAGGTCACATGGTTGGTCAAATTGACCAAGCCCATATTGAGAGATTTAATAAAACATTTATCATTATCAAAATGTGATATAAAACCAGAACTAACACATAATCTATAAAAGCATGTAGCCACTGTGGTATGGAAGAAATGGGAATGAGGCAACGACACTACCAGTGCTTGAAAAAAAAAACATTAAGACAAAGCCAATGATAGCATGGGTTGAATGATTGTGGATTTTTTAGACTTTACAGGGTGTGGTAAAGTTGTCACTCAAAAGAAGAAAATGGTTGTATACAGAACAGCACAAACAGTGGCAACCTTACATGCAGCATCAACATGAACTCAGTATCCTGGTTTCAACAACATGTCTAATTCAATATTTATAGTACACCAACTGCAAAAGTTACTTATAATGTTACAAGCATAAAGAATTCTTAGCAAAAGGAATGTTCTCAATCACTGCTAAAATTGGCTTAAAAGAAAATATTTCAAATACAAGAATATTACTTGAATGCAATCAATCAATCCCTCAAAAAATTTAGACATGGCAATATTTTTAATTGATGAATGAATTAGAAATTAAATTTAATACTGTTAAGTAAGTAAAAAATTAGTTCCATAAAAAACATGGTTTCTGTTCAATGCCAATACAATGTATATGAATAAAATTAAAAACAGGTCATCTCACTTGCTTTATAAATTGATATGCAACAAAGTACATTTTAAGGCAGGATTACTTTTATCTTTCATTTTAACAAGTACTAAGTTAAAATATTGACTTTTAAAAATTCTCAAAGTTTTAAATTAGGTAAACATTACTTCTGCAGCTTTGTCATTTACAACAAATGTAAAAGGGACCATCTGGCCCTTCAAGGCTATCCTTGCCTATTCATCCTTGAAACAAGTAACAACTTAAACACATACTTTCTCAATCATGAATACATTAATTCCCTTCTTGAATTCTGCAAAAGTGCTGGCAACTCATTCCTTAAGTCAATCACCTTGTTAGAAAAATAAGTGTCACGAGTGGAGCCTGGCCCATCTTTCCCAAACTCAACATTTGTGTTCACTCATCCTGCTGTCTTCAGAAAACAACACATCATTCTCTAGGTTAATCTTGTAAACTTCACTAAGATCACTTCCTTCCCTTTTTTTCTCAAGCTAAAAGAAGTTAAGAGATCTTAAACGATCTCTACAATCATCACAGTAATCCTCCTCTGAACTTTTTCCAACAAGTCAATATCTGCTCTTAGATAAGACAAAAATTGTACACAGTATTCCAAGTGAGGCCTAACTAGTGATTTATATAGGTAATTACTTTTCCTGACTTGTAAATGCTCCTAAAATTCTGTTAGCTTTACCACTTGCAGCAGAGAACTTCCCAAGTCATGTGAAATGACTTATCTGCCACTATACCAAAATCCCCTTTCTTTCATCATGCTGTTACGTGAGTGTTCATCTAAATCAAACATATGATCCAACCTATGCTAACCCAAATACATAAACTTTGTCAAATTAACCAACTGATCTGAAATACCTCAAGATCCTCAATACAGTTAGAATACCAGTTTAGTTTTACTAATTATGCCCCTATCAGTATTATTAATGTACATAAAAATGAAAATTCTCAAACTCCTAGAGCTGGAAATTTTAATTGATTACCTATGTATGACCAGCGATTACACTGATTAATGTTCAGTAAACTATTCGATTAATGTCACAAAATTAGTCAACTAATCAGAATTAACTTCCATTATTAATTCTTTCATTTATTTCAAAAATCTATTAACCCTTCCATTGCACTGGGAAATATATGTCCAACCTGCAGTGAATGGGTTAATTAAAATTAAGATTAAAACAAAAGTCATGATAATAGTTAATTAATTGAAATGTTTCTGATTATTTACTGTTTTTAATTATTCTAGCTCTCCAAGCAAGGCCTAGAAAAAATGCCTTGTTTCATTTTACATTCTGAAAAAATGAATATTGAGCTGATTGGATTTCATCACTATCCTTTGCTCTACTAGTGCTTTCAACCTCTGCGGGCATTTTGGTTTAGGCCTACAGTGAAATTCAATTGATTTAAATCAAACATGTCTACTCATAATCATTCAAATCTAATTTAAGATGGCATGACTTGAACAAATCTTTGACTGTTCTAGTAAACGGTGACCGTCATTTTTAGGGAAAGACGACAGCCAATATTCTAGCTGACATGACAAAATGTTTGTCATTGCCTGAATGGAAGAAAGCTCAGCTTTAACTGTCTGAGAGCAGACACACACCACACCAACTACTGAATCAGAGACATGGTTTCATATGACCTTCACCTTGCACGATATGGTAACAAATTGGTGCAATGATTTTTATGAAAATAAAAAAATTAATAATTAAGTTGGGTTAATCAAGTAATCAGAAGCATTTTTCTCCTAGTCCTAACTGAAAATTAGCACTTTCTTACACTGAAAATGTATTTGCAATAGATACTTACCTCCTCTCACAAAATAGCATTTCTCGATTAGTACTGCCCTCTATCCACATTCAAATGACCACGTAGCAGCACTCCAACAACAGGAGCACAACACAACCCCTACTCTAACCAGCACCCTCTTCACATTTGCACTCATTAATCACTTTAAGATTGGTCAGAAAACTTACACTATATTTAGTACTGCCCTCTATCCACATTCAAATGACCCTGTAGCAGCCTTCCAACAATAGAAGCATGACACAACCCCTACTCTAACCAGCACCCTCTTCACATTTGCACTCATTAATCACTATATATCACCAGAACTGGGGAGGTTGGATGGGAAATGTAAGAAGAGGTAAGTATCTATCAGAAATACATTTTCAGAGTAGGTGTACGCTAACTTCCGATATGATATCTTACCCCTTTTCACAAAACAGCTAGAATCTCACACTGAACTGGTGGAGGGCCAATAAAAAAATTATCTTCCTCCAGTTATATACAGGTGTATTTTGTTGTATTTAATTACATACATGTATGTATAATAATTCTGTGTATTTTCTTGTCTGCTACAGTCTTGTATTCAATTTAATAGCAATATTTATTTGTTAAATGTATAATTTATTAATAATTATAATACTATAGGGAATTAGATCAAAACTGGGTGGCAGCACTATATTCACAAATGTACTGTTAAAGTAAAATGTGAATTCCATAATATCAGTTCTTCATATTTGACAGGCGCCATCACAGTGAAGCTCGATAATGCCCATAAAATGAGTCTTGTGTAGGCTTGTTAGACCACCAGTCAAGTCTGTCATGATGCCCACTGTTTTGGGCCCACAACTGATCCTTTTATTCTTACCAAGAAATACATAGTTTTGACTTCAAGTCCTGTATATTATTTGTCATAGCTTTGGTTATTCAATCAGCTGTTGTTTGTACACACAGACAAGCTCACAGATAACTTTGCTATGACACGGATACTTTAATTTCAATTGGCCTAGGCTAGTGATGTTACAAGCACAATAATATGTAATTTTTCAACTATAATTTCTATATAGATATCATACATTTGTAACTATAGACAATGATTTATATGAGCCCGTGCTCCATCAATACTTAGAAATGTGGGTTCAGCTTCACCAATGTTTGAGCCTATATCTCACAAATTTTTAAAATCAAAAATGTAAGATAGCCTATGTGAGAGAAATTGTAACATTCTAAAATTTTTACAACAATTTAACTTAAAAATAAAAACTACCTTATTCATTTTTCTTAAATGTGAGAGTGATGTCAACAAACCGTACATCTAGTGATTACCTGCTCACTTTTTAATTTTTGGTTAAAGGTTTGTATTCATTTTCTATTTGAACTATTGGTTTCACTCCATTCTGTTTTGTTTATTATTATTATGTATGTTCGATTAAGTCAACAATTTCATGTTAACCCTTTTCAGATGGGTCAAAGGCCATGTTATCTCATTTGTTGACTCAAATGCAAAATTTTATTGAACTGCTATTTCATGAATTTGTCAATAAGTTTGGTATCAAACTGTAGATTATAATTCAATTATAGTACTATACATTACTCAATTTCTTAATATTGACAAGCTAGAATATAAAATAAGAATGTCTTGTCTTTTGTATTTGCTAAGATATTGCTCATGTAATAAAACAAACACAGTGGCACCCTACCCACCTCTTTCAATTTTTAGAAACTCTCCCTAATATGTACACTTCTATATATAACATGAATAACAAATTGGAAGCTCGGAATATCCCCTAGTGGCTTTCTTGGCCATTTTAATTTCTTAGGATGCCATTTCTTTCTTCTGAACCAAGATTTCAAAGAGACATGTTGTGTCTTTAGTCTACTCGAAATTTCCTATTATTAGACCAAAATACAGCTTAATTACAAAGCTTGATAAATTATAGTGGAATTCTATGGTATTGATGTAGTAATTTATGATTGTTTAGTTATTCAAATGTATATATAAAACCTAAAAAAAAATATTTTGTTTCATATCCTCCACTACGTCAAGTAGCAACCGAGTACAAAGGTCGTAACTAGAAGAGATAATTGTTTGCTTTACTTTTTTATTTACTGTTCTACATTTTAAATAACTTTTACGAACTAAATAGCAATAATCTATATACATATATAATGTATAATACTTGATATGACTGATTTTACAAAATACTAGTCTACTAAAACAGAGCGAAGACAGGTTACTATGTAAAGAACAAAGGTCAGTTTTATATTATTGGATACGGTAACATGAGTACATGTGTGCCACATCATTTAACTTCTATACTGTCAGCCAGGCATGGCTGAAAGGTCAATATAATAAAAATAATAAATGTATAATGTTATGAGATTTAAGTTATTTTGTCTAAACATTTATATCTTTGTGTTATAATTTGTGTTCATTCTAGAATGAAAGAGGCATAGTTTATATTTATTTCCTAATTTTTATGGTGGTTACGAGATCAGTCAAATGAATCGAACCCGTACAGAGATTCATTACTAAAAATAACAGATAAAATGTATAGTTTTTCTTGAGAAACATTTGAGAACTATCTGGATATTATAAAGATTTCGCATGTGAAATTTGAACATTTTCTGATGCATAAAAGTATTTGTAATCTTATAATGAAAATTACTTTACATGTTAGAAAGGCAACATGCGAAAAGAAAATAAAGGCATGAGAAAAACATTGCTTTACAAACCTTAAGACTTACTAAGAAAGTTTGATATTTTGTATTGTAATGTTTACTGATAATCTGTCAAATTTCATTAACATTCACTTAATATTTTAAAAGTTATAGCAGGAAAACTGTAACAAGCACAGGGACCGAGCCCATGCTGAAAGAGTTAATAAGACTATGACTGTTAACCAGTTTGGATTAAGATCTGTTTTCCTTAAGCCAGTTGCAGTTCTACTAACTAGGCACAATAAGGTGCTTTACCACCCCAAACTTACTGTACAGAATGTGAATTTTTTATCTAAAGTATTATTGTTGTTCCATACAATGTAATTTAAAATTACATGTAAATGTTTTATTTGATTTATATTGATCACATAAATAAAGTATTTTCAATTAAATATAAACTAGTAGTTATGGTGATATCATCAGTAAATTATACAAGTCAACAATAGCATCGAACCTTTATTCAGTAATAGCTTATGAGCCACTGAAGGTTGACACCTACCCTTCATTACATCCCTAATATGAAGTGCTTTAAAGCTTCAAAAAGACTATTAACCATAGTTCGAGACTCCTTGAACACATTTGAAAAATCAATTTATATTATTCTTAAATTAACAAGAAATCAGTATACACAAATTTGTCATATTAGTCCTTAATTTGTTTTTCTTTAATGAAACAACCCAGTTCCCATTCATTTGGTCTAGAACCATCAGAACATTGGGGATGTGCAGAAAATAACAGAAATCTGATATCTAACAAAAGAATCTCATCAGTGAATCATGTCCTTCTTGAGATAAGGAAATCAAAACTATGTTGGAGTTTTTTTAACTATGCAGTAATGCAAAAACATGGAAGATATCTGGCTGGAAGAACAATACAATCTCAACCACTTCACAATTTCTCACCAGCTTTTAATAATTTCAATTATGCAAGCATTAATACCACATATAATATACAAAATCCTACAATACTGGATTAACTATTTCATACCATTAGCAGTATACATTTTTAAGTGACTTTCGTACAATATGCTATTTTGAAGCACAAGTGTACAATAAACACAAGTGCTCAGTGATGACTTGCAGTCAGATTCCACAGCTCTGCTTAACTAATTTATGATTTAACTAACTAAAGAAGCTTAAGTCCTAGCATGAATTTTCTTTCAACTGCACAACATTAAGGATAACAAGAAACCATTTTGTACTTCTAGTCCATCCCTGCACACCCACCCTCGAGGAAAAGTAAACTTAAGCCCATCCTTCAGTTCTCAGGAAATCATATCCCCATCTTTAACTCATTCACAAGCCAATCACTCTTCATAAAAATAAAGCTGGAACCTAGCCTGTCTTACCAAAAAAATATGTACCCTCTTGTCTTACTGTCTTCAAGATACACCAAAAAGACATTGCAAGTCTTTATCTTGTCACATTCTTTTCTCAAGTGAAAATAAACATCAACCTATATCCATAAGAAAATCCATCATTTCTCAATCATCCTTCCTCTGAACCTAGTTCTACTAGGTATAGTCATCCTTCCTCTAAACCTAGTTCTACTAGGTATAGTCATCCTTCCTCTAAACCCAGTTCTACTAGGTATAGTCATCCTTCCTCTGAACCTAGTTCACTAGGTATAGTCATCCTTCCTCAGTCCTATTCAGAATTGTCTCTACAATCCTTCCTCTGAACCTAGTTCTACTAGGTACATCAGTCCTATTCAGAATTGTCTCTCTACAATCATCCTTCCTCTGAACCTAGTTCTACTAGGTACATCAGTCCTATTCAGAATTGTGTCTCTACAATCATCCTTCCTCTGAACCTAGTTCTACTAAGTACATCAGTCCTATTCAGAATTGTCTCTCTTCAATGGGCTGTTCCAATTTCCTTAAATTGTTTCAAGAAATAGTAAAATAAGTGTAACAAAATACGTTCCTAATACTTGATTTGGCTATGTTTTCTTAACAAAACAAGAGGTATGAAATACTTGAACCTCTATATACTTAACCAACTCAGGTGCACAAGTTTATTTGTGTTAGTAATGTCTTTACAATGACACAAATCCAAACAGGTCATGTGTAGGGCTAAAATATTCATCCACTCTACTACTAGCACAGATACTCCAAACCCACTCCATTAAGTCAATATTTTTTCTAAGATAAGACATCAAAATTCCACACAATATTCCAAATAAATTAACTGAGGCCTAGTGATCTGTAAATATTATTTAACTCTCTTGACTTATCACTGTCTATAAAAAAAAAGTACAAATAGATTCTAAAATTCTTTTAGTTTTACCACTAATATGGAGTAACGGAACACTGTCCCAATAGTTTGACTTGGAGTAAATTGTCTCTGTACTATTACTAATTAACTAAGTTATTTTTATCCATTTCTTAACATTACTATATATTTTCACCTTTTTTTGCCAGTAAAGACTCGTTTGAAATTAAAGTTCATTTAGACTCTGTATGATTACAAACAGTTGAAGATGTTTCATAAGCATACAATTACACAATAAACAATTCTTTCTACCAAATATTTAGGGTTTTAAACGTAAATACGTCTATTACTAATTAATTAAGTTATTCTTTATCCATTTCTAAACATTACTATACATTTTTCAACATTTTTTTTTGCCAGTAAAAGCTCATTTGAAATTAAAGTTCATATAGACTCTGTACGATTACAAACAGTTGAAGATGTTTTATAAGCATACAATTACACAATAAACAGTTATTTCTACCAGATATTTATTATTCTAAACGTAAATACGTCTAAAATGGGTAAGTACAGTTTAAGCTACGATGCTCATTCCAAAATGGCTACGAACGGCTTAACTAACG
Organism: Limulus polyphemus; assembly: GCF_000517525.1. Classification (NCBI taxonomy): domain Eukaryota; kingdom Metazoa; phylum Arthropoda; class Merostomata; order Xiphosura; family Limulidae; genus Limulus; species Limulus polyphemus. The sequence continues at coordinate 6,491 of NW_013670150.1, read as the reverse complement.
AGTAACGTTGCTTAAGCCTAAATACAGTAATTGATATAATTGTACATAAAACTATTCACTTGAGTTTTTTCTTTACTTTATTTAACCCAACCGTGCTATTACCTTACAACAAACAGTAGTTATTATATTTTAAGTAAAAATAAACAAAAAAGTTGATCAGAAATAATTAATTTACGTCAAGTTACAAAGACCATCTCATACCTCTCTCACCTTCTTAACCAGTAAGCTCCCTCAACCACGGCTTTGTTTCGGGAAGCTAGACGTAAAATGTACACGACCGACCCACAATTCCATTTGACAGCAATAGAATCGCAATCAAATACACTCTCTTTCACAAAACTTGGAAAGAGAAGGGTTTTATTTTGCAATACAGATACATAAATTATTCTATAGAAAATAAATGGATTCAAACTAAATAATGCTTGCAGCAAATATGAAATATCTATAGAATATTAAAAAGTGCATGTTTGTAAGGTACATGTTCATATTGTTTTTTATTGTTTTGTTTTTTACAGCTAGCTTATAAAATAGGCTACAAAATATGGCCTGAAATAGGCGAAGGTCTCGTATCAGCTGATTCATGAACGTTTATTTTTGCCTAAAGAAAATGAAAAAAGTATGTAAATATGTAATTCTTTGTATAATATATTGTAAGAATGTATATCAAAGCATTTAAAACGCAGTGATCAAGTAATTAGTTGAAAACTAATTGCCATTTGGCTATTATACTGTGAAATTCAGTTTATTAATGCTAATTTTTCATGGAAAAGTATTGTTTATTGACACTTTTAATATAATTCAAATGTTGTATTCAATGTATATCGTTGATGGCTTCTTTATTTTATTTTTTGCTTGACGTCCAATAATAAGTTTTCTAACTTTTATGAGCCAAAATTTAATAAATGGTTAACCTATAACTAGGATGGCTAAAAAGATACTAGTATTGACGAATCTCTCATGTAAAAAAATCCCCCCAAGTGGCACAGCGGTATGTCTGCGGCCTTACAACGCTATAATCTGGGTTTCGATACCCGTGGTGGGCAAGGCAGGGATAGCCCATTGTGTAGCTTTGTGCTTAACTACAAATAAACAAACAACCTCATGTAAAACTAAATTTGATCAACTTGGCTTATAGCAACAGAAACACAATTATGATTTAAAAGATGTAGCCAAATTACATCAAGAAGACCAAGAGCTCACGAAATAGACCTCCCTTTTGCGGAGATGCTAGACTTGAAATGATCAGTTTGAAGTCTCAGCAGTAATCCAAAAGAAATTAGTGAATATTGTATAACTCTTTTTTCAAGCCCTTGTTTAAACGGTCAGTCCTAAAAAGAAAAGAAAACATATTGTTACGACATCGAGGTCACGTGACTAGTATCACGCCACGTCATTCTCGAACTTTCACGTCTTTTCCTTAAATCTCGTGATCTTTCTAGATATAGTGTAGTCTTGTATATATAAGACCGGCCACAAAGCGACCTGGAGGACAATGAGTAATTGAACTGCAGTCAGAGAGTGTGTAATTGAACTGAGTATTGTCGAGCACGAGCATGAGACGTTCTTTGAGAATTATAGCGTTGTTATAGAGCAACTGTTGAAATTAAGTCTATCGGGAAAGTTATATTCGGAAAGAATAAACCAGTTTTATTTAAGAAAGGACTTGTGTCGTTAAAGTTTGGTTGGAACGAATTTACGGAAAATTAATTAACAAACGAACGGAGACGTAACAATATGAAACTACAGTAGAACACCTCAAAACATTTCACATATGGTCACAAATTACCCTGTCATTTTAATAAAAAATATTTTCCCTGTCCCTTTATCGGTTTTTAAAACAATTCAATCGCATCTTTACTGACATTAAAATCACTAACTCTATTCGGCAGATTTCAATTTATTTGACAATTTTCATAATTATTCTAACTTATGTATTTTGATTAAGAATTATATTGTTGCGTCAGCGAGGTCACGTGACTAGTGTCACGCCACCTGCTTTCTAGAACTATCCCGTTCCTTCGGGAGTGCTCTAGCATTTACTAGATTGGGGGGTGGTCTGATATATATAAGATGGTCACGGTGTGACGTGACAATGTGTGTGTCGACAGTGAGTAATTGATCTACAGTCAGAGAGTATTATTGAAGTTGAGCACGTTCGTTGTTATAGCGTTTGTTTTAGCGCGATTGTTGAAATTAAGTGTATTGTAAAGTTATATTCGGAAAGAATAAACCAGTTTTATTAAGTAAGGACTTGTGTCGCTAAAGTTTAGTCGGAACGAATTTACGGGAAATCAATTAACAAACGGAGACCTAACAAATTGGTGTC
>NW_013670150.1:2379-3237 GCF_000517525.1 Limulus polyphemus | reverse complement strand
CAGAGAGTATTATTGAAGTTGAGCACGTTCGTTGTTATAGCGTTTGTTTTAGCGCGATTGTTGAAATTAAGTGTATTGTAAAGTTATATTCGGAAAGAATAAACCAGTTTTATTAACTAAGGACTTGTGTCGCTAAAGTTTCGTCGGAACGAATTTACGGGAAATCAATTAACAAACGGAGACGTAACAATATAATGTTAAATTGTATTGTAGTTTATCTCTTTTTATTTAATCTGGATGTTTATATTGTGATTGTAGTAGGGGAATGCTGGAAGTTATGTTCCGGGCGTAGCTTAAGTTTGTTTGTTGAATTTCTACACTAGGGCTGTCTGCGCTAGCCAGTTTCTAATTTCGAAGTGATAAACTAGCTAGTCAATGGAAGAAGAGGTTTATAATAGCACCTGACCCTCCAAGATCGCGTAAAACACGACCCAAACATGAATAATATTCCGATTCAGTTCGTATCAGACTGTAAGCACGAGCATGATCGGTGACGGGATTCGAACTCGCGACCTATAGATTGCGATTCGAGTGCCCTAACCATCAAGCTATGCCAGACTTGGTGAGTACTGACTAGAGTCTTCTTGAAATTTTTGGAAATAACTTACCATAACATAATGTTTAGTGATAGCAAGGGACCTACCGGTCCATCTAGGCTGTACCATCCTCTAAACTTCGCTACTATAAAACGTGATCTAGGCAAAAACAGAGGATGTCTGTTTATTGACTTTTGAGTTAGCGAACTTATTAATCTGTTCATCTGTTACCGTCAACCAAACATTCATTTATGTAGTTGAATTTTGCAGGTACTATATTGTTACGTCTCTGGTCATTTGTTAATTTCCGGTATAAATTCTT
>NW_013670150.1:0-2302 GCF_000517525.1 Limulus polyphemus | reverse complement strand
ATTGGTTTTTTAGTACATTACATAAACAAAAATTGGTTTTTTAGTACATTACATAAACAAAAATTGGTTTTTTAGTACATTACATAAACAAAAATTGGTTTTCTAGTACATTACATAAACAAAATTGGTTTTTTAGTACATTACATAAACAAAACTAAAACCTAATTGGATAACTGACTATGTCACTAGAAGGACGAGACAAGTTTTGATACCAGAAAATGTTAACATGTTTTTGGCTCCATAGCTTAGGATAAGAGGTTTCGAAGGGAGGGGGACTGGCTGGAGAAAAGTTAAATAAAAATTCATAATTGTGCGCGTGTAATTGAGTCTATCAGCCTCATTCAAAAATATGTAGCGCATCCGACAGGTGAGTGTGCTGTCATCAGGGGCTAGGCCTTTATTAATTTATTTATATATATGTGCCCCCCAGTGGCACATCTGCGGACTTATATCGCTAGCAACCGTCTTAGCGATTAAAGAACAGGAGGACTAAAGTTTGGTAAACCTATAATATCTGTTCATTGCGTTTACTTCCCACGTTTCACTTCGGTTGAAACTACACGAATAATTCTCCTCAGAGTTATTGAACCGTGGTTGATCATTGTTGTATCGTTCAACCAAGGTGGTGTATTTTCCTGCTTTGTTATTCAATTATAGTTGACTATTACTTCTAAGAAGAATATGTTAAAACATGTCAACCACATCTCTTGAAGACCTTTCATACAATACCAAGGTTCATCAGGCCGCTCGGTCACGACAGGCTTAGTGATGGTCCAGCCGTTATGTTTATATATATTGTTACGTCTCCGTTTGTTAATTGATTTTTTCCGTAACTTCGTTCCGACGAAATTTTAACGACACAAGTCTTTACTTAATAAAACTGGTTTATTCTTTCCGAATATAACTCTGCGATACACTTAATCTCAATAATCGCGCTAAAACAAACAGTATCACGAACGAACGTTAACTTCAACAATACCCTGTGACTGCAGTTCAATTACTCACTGCCTTCACACACACACATTACATTATGCTCGCGTCACGTTGTCCCCTCTTATATATACCCGCCTACCCTATCTAGTAAATACTAGAGCATTCATGAAAAAACAAGATAGTTCTAGAAAATAGAGGGCGCCACACCAGTCACGTGACCTCGATGACGCAACAGTATTGTATGTTAAAACATGCAAATCTTACCACAGCTTAGAATGCATTGAGAGAGAAATATGGTTATATCTGTGTTTACATAATGTTGATGAAAAAACAACATTCAGTTTGGTCTTAAAATGAAATAATTGTAGTCATATGATTTTTACTGAGAAAGAGATATAACGTTGTAATGATAATCAACTCCATGATAACTGAGAAATGTGGTGGATTCACTGTTTTTTATACTGAAATATTCTACATTTGGAGCAACTTAAGATATTTGTAGATTTTGTGACTTTGTCCTTAAGAAGTGTCTGTGGACTTACAATGTCAGAAACTGTTTTTCGATACCCGTGGTGGGTAAAGCACAGATAGCCCATTGTGTAGCTTTGTGCTTAATTTAAAACAAACAAACCTTAAGAAGTGAAATTATTTTGTTTAGAATGAAAGACCCCATCGTGTTCCAACTGTTTTCTAGTAATATGCACATGGTTGGTCCAATTGATTGACCCTATATTAGACAAAAACTGTTTACCATGTTTCCAAATTGACAATAAATATCTATAATAAATGTGCTAAGCTTTAAGTAAAATGTACAAGCCTTTGTGCACAAAAAATCAGGTATGTCACAAAAGTATTTATTCTCAATATATGTGTATGAATTGACAATAGCAGTCTGACTCAGGCTCTGAAAAATTGGAGAGCAGGGTTATGCTTGTGTGAAGAATAAAAATACCTTTTTTTTTTAAAGTTTGCATATTGCATTTGTATAATCTATTAAAATGGATATTTATAGTTTTTTCGGTATCCCCCTATACTGTATCTCGTACTTCCTCTTCTATACCCGTCATTACATCAACAGTTTTGGGTAAAATGAATAGTTGATAACTCTGATATAAAATACATAATACCACGTTGAATGTAACTCTGTAAGACTGTGTAGTATGTGCACATTGACCCACATTTGTGGACATAGGATTAATAAATAAATTTAAAAATTGAACTCTTTCTTAACTTTGTGGATATTGTTGAATGTTTGATCTCTTGCATGGCTGTCAGACAAAAACATTTATCAACTACATTTTATTTGTGGTTTTACATTACATAATTTTTGTGATGGCTAAATAATAATTATAGATACCGTATTTTCGGA
>NW_013670149.1:85716-91727 GCF_000517525.1 Limulus polyphemus | reverse complement strand
GGTTTTCTTGCAACTGCCGTTGTCTCTCTTCTTGTTTCTTTTCTTGTTTATATTCTCGTTCTTCTTGTATTTTGTTGTTGTTCTTGTATTGCTGCCATCAAATCTGCTAAACTGTAGTTTAAATTGCCATTTCTTGTTTCGTTTTTTTTATCCCACTTCTGACACGAATTTGTTACACCTCTGTGTTCGTTGGTTAATTACACGTAAAAATTCTTTCCGAAGAAACTTTAGCGATATAAGTCTTTTCTTAAATAAAACTAGTTTATTCTTTCTCAATTCAACTTTGCAATACACTTAATTTCCACAGTCACTTTAACTTGAACACACGCTATAATTCACAACGAACGATTCACGGACTTTACTTACTACCGCGCTTGACTCAATTGACCGTCTCTATTTGTCTGCAATTCTATTCCGATTAATTAATATCACTTTATCTAGCGCACTTACATACAAGAATAGAGGGCGCGTAGAAAAAACCAGAGTTGCCACGAACAGACATGATCCTTCTAGAATATCACGACGTGTTACTAGGGTCACGTGACTTCCGCTGTCGTAACAATACTTAGACTTAAAACAATGACTCATCCTGTCAAAAATATAAACTGTCATGTGATCAAAAACTCTTAAGACGAGTCACGTGCATTCAATCAGCATTGTTTCTATATGGATAACTTTCTGTGATGCAAAAATCAACATCACTTAAAGCGATTATCAACCGCTTCTTTTTTTTTTAAAAGTATGGAATTGTATGTATTCGATAAAACTAATACATCCTATGTAAAAGTATTTCTGCTCATTTGCTCAAAATGACCAAAAAGTTTCAATCTTTATATTTTAAATTACCATTATGAAAATATATGTATATTTTTAAATTTAGAAACATTTGACGAAAGAATAGTTTTAATTTTTTACCTTTTTGAATCACGTGGTTTGAACAATGTGAATATTGACTGTGAAACACTGTAATAGTCTTCGGCCCTTCTGAGTGTTGTGAGGACGGGATACTGTACATTTATAAATATGCTGTACAAAAACTTTTCGCCAAGAAATATTTATATGTACATTAGCACCAATGGCTACCATATTGCTGGGAATAAAGATAAGATCGAGGTAATTTTATCAACCAACCTTTATTTTGTAATTTCGGTCTTTTTTGAGCTCATTAAATGTGGGCCACAACAACGACTGTGGAAAATGCCGATGAAAAAGTCGCGAAGTTTGTTATTTAATTTGTTGAGAAATATAATTTAGAGGCTTAATAATACAATAGTTAATTAAATTATTTTGATTGAATTGTTATTAAAATTGTTATATTTTACATTCATAAAACAGCTTTCAACATAAATATTTGTATGTAAATACAAAATTTTTTTGTATTTACCTTGTATCTTTACGCTTCGGTTTTTGCGTAAGCACCTGTCGTCACTGGCGCCAGAAATACTTTGCTATTATTGGTCAATACTAAGTTGATTGACGTGCGCTCGTAAAGTACTAATAAAGGTTGCAACAGCAGAGAAAAACACTCCAGTATGCCTCAGCGCAGTACTGGTGGATTTGGCGACATTGGTAGTTTTACTCGAGGGTTGATGACGGTGGTTTAGATCAATACCTTTCTCTGTCGAAGTTTCAGCCAGTCGAGAATAGTACGTCATTATATCTCTGTGTTTTAATACATTAAATATAGTGTGATGTAAACCAGTGTAAGAATAATAAAATGCCTAAAGTATGGTAAGTGAGCTTATACTGTACAGATTCAATTATTTTTAATCTGGAGCGTGTCTTTATTTAGTAGGGCGTGTTTGGTGCGTGTTAAGCTGCCTAGTCTGAACTTTAAGTTTAATATATTTGTGCTTTTCTTATAATGATATTTCTACGTTATAGAAATAGTGTAGTTTGTTCTACGTGTTTAGGGGTATCTGCCATCAATGGATGGAATAGCACCGTTTATCCTACCCGAGGACGGGCCCTCTTAAAAAGGTAAGTATTTCCACTTTCTGATTCAATGTGAATCTACAGCACGTACGGGCTACATTATAGGCCTTACACACCCGTACATTAGCCTAAAGCGAGGACCTGCGCTGTTCAACGGGTGAAGGCCGTGTCAATCAGTACATGTCCTTGCGACTGAGCCCGATAGGCGGATAAACAGAAAGTTAATCTTACTACAAAACTTTTTTTTTTTATCAGATTGTTGTGTTAATTTATTTATATTTGAAACTAGGGGCTTTAATATATATTGTAAGTTTTATAGTTATGAAGCGGTTAATAATGGCTGGAGACGGCTTGAATGGGTAATGAAGAAAAACTTTAAGTTTAACATAACAGCAAATGTACAACGTTTCGACAAGGTTTTGTCATCATCATATTATGAAGCGGTTAATAATGGCTGGAGACGGCTTGAATGGGTAATGAAGAAAAACTTTAAGTTTAACATAACAGCAAATGTACAACGTTTCGACAAGGTTTTGTCATCATCATATTATGAAGCGTTTATCAATATAATAGTATTAGGTTTACTTCCGACATTGTAGGTTAAGTAGCCAAAAATCTTGAGATGTTTATTTCAGTATTATGCCATTAGTAAAGTTTATACATTGAATAATAAAATTGGAATCTTAATTGTAAATTTTTGTTATGCCTTATGAATAAATAATGAACATTGTAAAGTTACAGATACCTAGTGTGTGTGTATATATATATATATATATATATATGTTTACTTTTAGTGTTCTCCTTTCTGTTCGCAAAGGAATCCGTGAGATAACCTATAAACTGAACTTTTGTCAAAGATAGAACTTATTTTTTATGGTAAATTGAACATTAATATATGTAAATAGGGCGGCATACTTCTTCTGCATAACTCATAATATATATCAAGATAGACAATATTGATGAAGAGTGTGGTTACTTAATTTATTTAAAATAAATTGTAAAATGAACAAAACAATTAAGCTTGTTATGGTATAATGTCAGCTTTTATTTCACTATTTATTTCTGAAATTTAAAATAGATATTCGGGGCTAGGTATAATAAGGTCGGTTAACCCTGAAATTACAAACTGTTTTCAGGCCGTTAACAATGTATTGTTTCACGTCTTTCCCCATCACAACACTTGGTGTAAAGAACCGACCCCCTCTCTCCCCGAACAAGGTGTAAAATCACTCTCTCTCTCTCTCTTTTTCTGTTTTAAAATATAGGAGACACCAGTAGTAATTAATTAGTGGAGGTAATTTTAGTACGGATGATACTTTAGTTAACATTTTTGTGTGACGTGTATGCTATTAGAAACCGTATACCTAACATTCATAGAAGCACAATGAGGTGGGTAAATAAATGGTTTTAAAAAAATTCCTCAAAAATCCATTGGGGTGGAATGTATTAGTAATTATATAATTTCGGAAAATTACGTCTATAATTGTTATAAAAACTCGCAACAAATAAGACGCGATAGGTTTTGTAGGGTAATTTTTTTGACCGTGCGTAAAACGGACACGTAATGGACGTTCTAAAATGCTCGCAGCGACACCAGTGATGTACATATTTTTATTTGTATAAAATACCTGAATTTTTACATTAATTGCGACTTCTTTGAGGTACTAAAATTGAGTATATACAAATACACGATACTGAAAGATGACGGAAAGAGTTCCATATGGCACCCCCACCCAAAAATTGTAGAATTGCCTGGATACAAAAGATTCTGAAAAGGGTTTATTTTAAGGGGCGTATCAGAAAAGTTGGGGCATGGCTTTTGGGGTTTACCAAAAAAAAACAAAAAATGAAAAAAAAAATGTTCCAAACTACTTTGGCACCCCCATTTCCTTTTGACACCCCTACTGTAACTAACGCTTCCAACTTCGTCAGCGAAATTCTGTCTTTTGATCTGTTATATCTATCTAGCATTGTACTTACGTTATTGGTACTATTAATATGATTTATTAATACATAAATATTACTTCGATGATTTTTTTTTTAATTGAGTGGGGGGTGCCATATGGAACTCTTACCAAGATGACATCAAATACTTCGAACGTGTTAAATGCTAACCTTCCAATTAGAGAAGCATATATCAAACGTATGTACTGACCACGAAAATGACAAGAAAGTTAACGTTTTTTTTGTGTGTGTGTGCTGGAGTAAATTTATATCTCAATCGAATTTTAATTTAGAATCACTTTTAAATAATGTTCGATCTAGTAATAAATTCACGTTTATATAGATCAGTGTTGATGATACCTAAAAATGGTCTTTTTTACTTTAATATTCTGAGGAGAAAGGCCTACTAGATGAGTTTTGTTACCGAAAAACTTGCATTCCACGCTTCAGTGATGTTGGTTCTCTAGAAAGATGACAGTCAAATCCCACTATTCGATAAGATAAGAGTATCCCAAGAGTTGGCGGTGGGTGCTGTTGACCGGCCACTTTCCCTTTAGTCTGTCAGTTAAGATTTATGTACGGATAGTGCAGATCGTTCTTATGTAGCTTTGCGCGAATATCCAAAACAAATTAACTCTGACGAGAGCTAAGTATGTACCTGTAGTTCAGGTGTATCAGATTATATACTGGATTTTGTTTTAAAATGATGTGTTGAGAGAATTCAAAGTGAACTGCTACATATCTGTGAATTTTCCCCTACTTCACAAAGTGGAGAGAATCTGTGAATGGCTTGTTATACTTCAATCTTGTGACGTGTTTGTGAGATCGTTGTTCAAAAAATAACGGTGATTGGAACCCAAAGTATGTGCACATTTACTTATCTAAACATAGCATAAGCAACTTGTTTCTGTATTGTATCATTATGAGTCCTGAAGATTGAAAAAGTAGTTCGAATTTGTGTGTTACAGTAAGCCTCCAAACAACTACTACTCCGCACGAAATATTTATAATTATAAACCATTTAAAGCTGAATAGGCGTCTGTAGTAAACAATGCGAAGAAACAGATGTGGGGATATGAATTAATATAAGTAAATAAAATAGTCGTCGTAATGTACTCGGCTTCTTTAAACTGGAATATAAATTTAATAGCTAGATATTAGTTGCATTTACCGTCAAAAGATGGCAGGGTCATAGAAATATTCTTAAAACTTTAAATTGATGGATATTGAAATTATTGTTGGTTATTAAAACTGACATATGTTTTACAAGCTGAGGTAACCGTCTTTTGTCCAGGTTATGAACTTAAAAAAATGTGTGGGTGGATGCTATGATAAATAGCACAACAATCCTAACTTTCCACACAAATTATTTATCAATAACATATCATTACAGTATTTATTATTACCTCACCAAAAGTTTTGTATAAGGTTTAAGAACTCAATATGTATATAATTAAAATATGATATACACTGTGCGATGCTAAGGGTGACTTTGTATTAAGAGGTAGCGGCAAAAGATGTGGCGGTAGGGGTGCTTTCAACACCCAGCTCCTGTCGTCTTTTCCACAGTGTTTCACGGGATTAATTAATAGACGGTCAATGGCTGCAGAAGAGTCTTACGGGCCGAAGTTGAAAGGTCACTGGTCAAAGTAGAAAGTTGGCGTAACTCAAAAAACGGCTTTTCATATCAGCCTAATGGTGGCTGTTGGATTAGAAACTTTAGCTGAGTATATGTATTGGGTCGTTAAGAAATTAATGTCGCGTTTTGTAACAAATTCATTAACCACCACCCCAAAAAACGTACATCACGTATAATAGTGAAACGAACCGCCTAAACGTCACGTTAGTGTAGCATATATGATGTGTAAAGTTTAGTTTTCACTAATCTGTTATAATGATGGCACACGACGAAGACACGCATTCGACGTGTAATACTGTTTGAATACAAGAATGGAAACAACGCCTCTGTAGCCACAAATAATGTCAAATGTTTATGGAAATATTTTGAACGTTCGTAAGTGTCAACGATTGTTCAACAAATTTCGTTCAGGGGACTTTAGCCTTAAAAACTGTGATGGCAGGGGCTGCCATGTTGGAATTGATATTGATGCTCTGAAGACGCTTGTTGAGTC
>NW_013670149.1:82958-84716 GCF_000517525.1 Limulus polyphemus | reverse complement strand
AACTATCATGCCCCTTGTTCCAAACTATTATCCCACAAAGTTTAGTTGTGATTGGCCCACCGACCTAGGAGTAGTTAGATAATGGATAGACACACAGACTTTTGTTTTATAAATCTTGAGGGGATCAACCATATTTGAAAATCACGATAGCCTTAATTTGAGACTAATCCAATTAAGCTACCTCGATCTTTATATAAGATTTATGATGTTTACAAGATCACTAAAAGAGAACTCGTACCATTTCCTTGTTAAACTTGATCAGCGTGGTGTACAGTATGATTATAAATAACTGATCAAAGTACACTCTAATCAAGATGAATTAAATAAGGCTGTGAAAATATTCACGATATGTACAGCTTGTTTGTACTGTTTCAGTAATGACATTAAATGTTTAAAGTCATAAGTTCATTTTATTTTTATAATATTTTCTTTCTTATATCTGATATCAATATATATATGTTAATTCTTAAGTCATACGATCCCGTATGGTCGTATAAGTAATAAATGCAACATGTGACAAGACAAGATTACTGGTTTCAATATGATAACTTATAATATTTTACAAATTAAAGTTTCTGTACTTGTTTTGTATGTACGTAAAATTCGGTTACTGTTTAATTGATGATAATTTATTACGACTTAGTGATGATAAACACATCCGTATTTTGATATTTTTGGTTTTACTTTCATTACAAATATTACGGTGCAGACTGCTGAATGCATTTGAAAAATAATAGTTTAAATTAAATTATTCTTGTAATTTCATAAGTCGGGCAACAATAGGGGTAACGTGCGACATGAGAAAAAAAAAAAGCAACAGATCTTGTAAGAAAACATTCACGAAAGTTCTATATAAAAATTAAATTCTGATTTTCGATTTTATACTGGTTATTATTTTTTTGATAGGAATGACTAAATGTTGGCATACGTTTCCTAACTTAATTAATGGGCCACGAGTACTGTTTCGTTGGTTTGAGAGATTCGCTCTATTAACTTAGTAAATCATAAATATTAACATAAAACAAAAAAGACAGCTGACTCCGAAACTCGGAATGGCTGACAAAAACAGGTTTGATTTATTTGGAATTTCACGCAAAGCTACATGAGAGCTATCTGCGCTATCGGTCACTGAATTATCAGTGACAGACTAGAGGAAAGGTAGCTGGTCAACATTATCCACCGCCTTCTCTTGGGTTACTCTTTTACCAACGGATTGACCGTCACATTATAACGCCCCTACGGCTGAAAGGGCGAGCATGTTTGGTGAAAAAGATCCGAATCAACGATCTGCAGGTTGCTAGTCGAGCGTCCTAACCACTAGGCTATGCTAGACCCATAAAAGTATGATTTACTAGTAATATAAACTTAAGCATTGTAACATTACTATATTAGGCATCCAGTGTTACTAAGCTTAATTTTTTTTTATTGCTTTCAGCTGGCTGTCTTGCAAAATATAATGATATATAAGCCTATGTTTACTTGTACTAGTTTTTTGACTTATTAGTATACAAGTTTTGTATTAAAAATAACTTAAGAATTTTTTTAGAAAATTTACTTTGAAATGACCAGACCCTGTGTGTAATAATCTTTAATATATAAAGACGCAGCTTTTTACGATGACCATTAATTATACGTCCGACTGACTCGTTTGTAATTCGTAGGGAATAATTAAAAAGTACTTTAACGTTACTGTAATTAATGGTATCTAACTATGAACAATCACTCCAATGATACTAAATCAGATATTGTTCGAAAAAT
>NW_013670149.1:76363-82054 GCF_000517525.1 Limulus polyphemus | reverse complement strand
TAATAGCATATTTACTTTGCTATGATGATCCTACGTTGATACCCACAATTCAATACGCGAACACAAGTAACCAAAATTTCGGATGTTTATGGAAGTTATTTTTGATTTCATTTTCGCAGCTTGAAACTGTGATATTTATGTGAAATATAGTCAGGGAGCTGACTGGAAAAATCCAACGTAGATAAGAATCCTCCTCTAAGAATTAGGCTCGTTTCCGTCCTAATTAGTCCAAACCTAAAACACTCCATTGTATTGGCGTCAGTTGTCACTTGAAAAATCAACATGAAAAGCACACGCTGTATGAAAAGCATTTTCTCATAATATCAAATGTACAAACTGATTCAAAAGTATTGACTTGCCAGTCGCCAAGTTGTTTTTCAAATTTACGTAAACAAGTTAATGTATATTTAGGTTATGTTTTTAATGTTTTAATTTAGACATTTTGTATTGTTTACTAGAGGGAGTTTTGTTAGGACGCAATAATGACGTGTGATGCCTAAACATTTGCTCAGTATCTAGAATTGACGTGTCGTCTCGAATTTTCGTGAGAATTGTAGTTAAACAAAAACAAGTGAATCAATCAGTTGATGAGAAGGAGTTAATAAGACTGAGTTACTTAGGTATTAGTTACTTGGTGAGTTAGCTAGTGAGTTGGTACAGTATTGTTTATCAATTACAGAGTTAGCGAATGCTGTACATATATATGTGGATTTTATGCAGTAAATACTAGCGTAAGTTTAACAAGTGACTGTTTTTGTGAGTTAGGCCTTTTGGTTAGCTTTAACCTTCTATATATATATTGTTGTAATGGTTTCCATCATTGAGCAAGTTTTTTAACCGTCTTAAATTCCTGTCTCTTAACTCTTGATATTATTTTAATTTTCTGCCTCTTTCTTCCTGGTTTTCTTTTATTTTCCACTTTCATCATATATAGCAAATTCTTGATGTCACTTTAAGCACTTGTCATCATCTTGAATTTTTAGCCTATATACTATTTTATTTTTATCAAAATACCACACTTTTAACATCATTGTTGTAACAGTTTCTATGTTTGTGAGGGTTCTTTTTCATTATTTAGTAATATCTACGAAAAGTCAAGTCCACTTAACGAAAAGGAAGGTATTTTATTTATTTCTCTGAAGGTTTTACAACTTACACGGTTTTACGAACTAATAATAATTGGCTACTCAAAATATACATGAGATACTAATTCCCCAAGTTGGTGAAGCAATAATAATTATGTGAACACAAATGATTAAATTCAGTCTTAATAACCAGTAGCAGAAAGTAGTCAGAGCAGCCACTTGGGAACACTGCCATCAATGTCCCTATTTCACCTAGCAATGATGCTTTGTTTAGTCATACAGATGTCTTTAGTCATACTATTTTCCTTCAATACAAGAACATACTGGCTGGACTGAACTTATCTGCCAGCTTACTGTATATCCATCTCAACAAGTGCAAGTACTTTGGATTTGATTTTTTATAGATTGAAATTGACTGAGGTATAGGATTAGACAACGTGTTGGTCACCGTGCTAAGGTTTTCACCAGGTCCACTCGGAGACTGAAATTTCACCCACTTATAACTCCAGGCAGTTTCAGTCTGTAAAGACTTCAAACTCACTACAGTTTTTGTGGCTAAAACTCTACTGAAGGAAAAATGTATTTCTTTTGTGACTTTTCTGAGCTTTATGATGTCACTTGCTCTGTTGATTTATAAATGGCTTGCCTGTTTTGAGGATATGTCTCCACATAATAATTGTTACAGATTTTAATAAAATCTTTCACTATGTAAGAGAAATATGAAATACTCAAATTTACGATTCTGTATCAGCTATGTGATTTCTCTCTCTCCTCTTTTTATAAGACTTTTCTTTCAAAATTTCGTGCAAGGTTGTACAAAAGTGCATAGCCATCCATAGTTTTGAACTGATAGACAATATAAAATGTAGCTAGCCAATAGCATCCTTTGCCAGCTCTTGCACTACTCTTGTCTGATCGAATAGTGGGACTTGAATGCCACTATTGTAATGCACCTTTGGCTCCAAACTACAAAACATATTTTGGAACAATATGTCACAAATCATGAACCATCCTTGGATCTTGCTGACTGGTTGTATTTCCTCTAGTTCAAAATTAGGGACAACAGAAGGTAGCATTAGCAGCTTTGTCATAAATCCAAATCCTCGTCCAATTCACATTGCAGGCATTCTAATCACTAGGCCACATTTTATGTAAAGAAAGCAAACGTACATAGCTTAGTTTTCAAATTAAACTATTCCTGCAGTTCTTGAAAGGAGTTGTAGTGAAAGCTTTAAAAGGGTATTTTTTTGTGATATTGGTTTAAACATTGTTAGCAATATTATAAGTGTGATAAATTAGATATTTGCTGGGGCAGCTGACTTGAAAAATAACATTTTCAATCAAACATTGCAACATGCTGTTTCACACAGGTTGTCAGAGCTTCATCTAAAAAAAGAAAATGTTTAACTTTGAAAGCAACAGAAGTACTAAATTACCGTTTTTGTGTTTGATACTTGTACATAATGAACAAATTGATCTTCTATGAAAATTCTTTCTCACATACAAATAAGGACTAGTAATGGTAAGGTACTACTATAACGTTGTGATATTTTCTTTCATTGGTGGGCACTTTTAAATTATCTAGTGAATACAAGTCAATGTCCAGCCCACACAATAATTACACATTAGTTTATTTCCTTTTTTATTGTCTCTATAAGCTTAAAAACTTGTACACTGTCGTAAATTGCTGTAGGCCTATGTTAAAAATAACCTAAACTAATGTAAAACAAATCAACTTATTTGTAATTTGTAATTAATTTACCACAATAGCAAACACAGATACGAATACTTTCACGAAAATTCACTAATTGATTCAACTCTCTACCTTGAAAACTCAATGCACTCCAGATTCATCTCGTATTCATAATATAGCTTCGAATATACTAGAAAAAAATTTACATCATATGGTCCAAATGTTCTAGGCATTCTATGCATTCTAACTAATAAATTACAACATTAAGATTATAGTTTACAACATTTTCCCCTTTCTGGATTGTTAAGTCCTTTGAAAACTCCCAATATAAAATCAAACACTACACTAACTTGTCCATTCACCAAGTCGTTTTGGTGTTTTTCTCTTCTGAGACTTATGGTATATGGATAAGATGGTGTTTTGTACTTTGTTGTCACTGGCTATCCTGTCGCCGAGGGTGTTCTTCATTGGTAGGTGGTTGAGCAAGTCCACTGGTGACTCCATTCTTGATTATCATCTCTAGAAATAGTCTCGACAGGAACTCTAGGCCCCTCTGCATTTTGATGTTATGCTGACGAGTATTCTCTAGCATTTTACCCAGTTGGCTTTTCTCTTACTGACAATAATAATGAATTATCTTTGACTAGGATTACTTCTCAAAACATCTGCTTAATTTTGGAGTTTATCCTCTCTTGTGACAAAAAACTGTTCAGCCATACCATGTCACCTTGATGGAATCCATTTTTATCAGTACTTGACAGCATAGCTACCTTGCACTTTATTGTTGACAAAGTCGTATATGACATCATTATTTTTCACATCCAATAGATCTCTTCCAACCAATCCCTCACGACATGCTGGAGTGTTCGGTTCTACCATGCCTTAGTTACTAGATAAAGAATTATTGCTATTAACTCCTGATATGAGTATCTCACTCCTTGGTTGTACAATGATAACTTTTTCTTTTCATTGGATGATCAACATCAAGAGTAGTATTTTGCCATGTAGTGCATAGGAATTTTCTGGTCGTAGACTATGAAGTTATCTGAAGCTAACCTGACCTTGCATCTGTGTTTCTACAAGACGTTACTTCCCAAAATGCACTCTTCCTCAACGTTAACTACACATCAGGAGGAACAGAGAAGATTCCTATAGTAAGAGTATTTCGAACTTCCTTTTTGCTAGAACTTTACGTTCACCTGCTGTTCGTACCAATCCCTCTTCTTTCTTCATTTCTGAAGGCAATTTCTCATCTTTCATGAAAAGACTGAGACGAAAAGTTGCACCTGTTGAACTATTATCAATCAACATACTACAAGGATTTTCCATCAATAATTCCGTAGCTCACAGATGATTTCCTTAAAATAATAAACTTATTTTCTCATTTGTGGTAGATAAAGTATTTCCAGCTAAACTTTGCGTAATAACTACTTAATTCCTGTTTTATGTCTCGTTAGTTATGTGTTGTTCATCTGATGTGGTTCGCCTCTGTTTCCTTGGCTTGATAACATCTGTTGATTCCATACAGTCTTTGCTGTAATGACCATGTTTACTACGTTTATAATGGTCACCTCTTTCTGGTATCTTTTGAGAACTCTTATTCCATACAAGCCTTTGTCTGCTGTTCCTGGCAATATGTTCCTTCAAGTTGCACTTGAAACATCAGTTATATGTAGTTTATTTCCTTTTTTCTGTTTAACTAGCTATATGATCAAGCCTTTCAGTGCTTCTAGATTATTGTTAGGAGGAATTGATGTTTCAATACTGCAGAATCTGATATCCCTGTAAATTCTAGATGTTACTTTTATTGGTTAATCTGCAACCTCAGTGAATTCTAGTTCCATTGCCAATTGCAGAGCTCCTTTTAAGGATGTAAACTTACTCTGCTTTAGCCTGATCCTCATATCCTCATCTGTTGTAGTGTCTATAAATTAATTATGTGTCAATTAATCCATCTTTTCACGAGAAGTTTCAGAATAAGCCGAACTAAGGGATCTTCTCTGTACCCTATTCTCAAACTTTGCTGTGGTTGCTTCTTTCTGCTGTGACAACCTGAACCTGATGGATAAAGCTGCTACCAGTGCTTGTTATTTGTTTTGGCTCTCAGCTGGAAGGCCACTTAATGTTGTCAAAGTTGGTCCTTTTAGTTAGTTAGCAAGACGGATGGCTTGTTTTTCACTATTCCACCCTCATTCACTCTGGAAATAATATTAAATTGAGCTTGGTATGACTCCCATTGTACCTTTCCATCATGGTTTATTGGTTTCTCAATTGCCAATATTGAATTGGCCAGCTAAACTCTGAAACTGAATTTGGAAGTTTCATGGCTGAAGTGGCCAAGGAATTTCTTTCAATAACATGTAGCACTGACAATAGACATAGATAAAATAATTTCTTGTATTCCATATTTTGTAGTAGATGCATTCCAGGCTGAAACTCCTGAATTTATACTGAAAGAGTTGTGGTTGGTTCACTCTTTGCACTTAATAATTCATTTTCCAGATGTTTATTCTGTCAATAATGCTCTTTTCTATCTTAATCGTGCCCCTTTCTACTTCATTGATGTTGTTTTTTTTAATTCATAAATTTTGTCATTACAGCCTATCTATATGCTTTGATGTCTTTTTTGCATTTCTTCAAACTTGTTGTTGTAACCTTTCCATACATCTTTAAATATTACACCCCTTTCTTTGAACTCCTCTCTTAAATTTTTGTCATGTTTTCCTTCTTCCTGGCCTTCTAATTTTCTACCTGTTTCCTTTAAATATTACACCCCTTTCTTTGAACTCCTCTCTTAAATTTTTGTCATGTTTTCCTTCTTCCTGGCCGTCTAATTTTCTACCTGTTTCCTTTAAATATTACACCCCTTTCTTTGAACTCCTCTCTTAAATTTTTGTCATGTTTTCCTTCTTC
>NW_013670149.1:74341-75693 GCF_000517525.1 Limulus polyphemus | reverse complement strand
ATCTCTTTCTTCTAAATCTTATCTTAATAATTCTATCATCTCAAATATCGCTTCACTCTCAGTCCTTGACTTCATAATCGCCATCTACAACAGTTGGAGTTTTGTCGAAGATATGTTTTACTGTTATTTTACTTACACCAAATAATCCCACTTCTGATACCAGTGTAGTAGCGTAGTTCATTCATTAGTGGGTTCTTCTAAGTTATCTAGTGAAAATAATTCAATGTTCAGTCCACGTAATAATTACAGATTAGTTTATTTCCTTTTTTTAATGTCTCTATAAGCTTAAACAACTCGTATACTGTCGTAAATTGCTGTAGGCTTATATTACAAATGACATTAACGTAAAACATAACTACGTAACTCAATACGCATGGTAGCAAACACGGATTCAAATGCTTCACAAAAATACACTAAATGATTCAACTTTCTATCTTGAAAAGCTCTACGCACTTCAAAACTATCTTGTGTTTATAATCTAGTTTCGAATATACTAGAAAAACTTAACGTCACACCCTTCCAACTTTCAAGGCATTCTTCGCCTCACTGTACCTAACAAATTACAAGGTTTCTTACAACAGTAATGTTACTTTGTTGATACACGGGTTTTTTCCAATAAAACAAATACGTTAGTGGAACTTACTAATATTACATTTTCTCAGTTTTAATAAGTAGTTTTTCTTTGTACAAGAGCTTAAAATTGGGTTCAGTTCAGTAATTATCGAAATAAAATTTGTCAAGGAATACTACCTAGTTTTATCTGTATAAGACTGTGCTCCCTCTTCTCTGAACAAATCTTCCAACTATGCCACTGTCATTTAGGGTTAATGTATAACACTGATAAACTTAAAATTAATGCAAGATTTTAAGCAGTTAGTGTACAACAATGTAAAGGCGTAGTTAAAGTGGGAAACAGCATTATGAGTAAGGTTGCGTAACTATTTAAATAATTGAACTTTAGTAATTATAAGTTACTTTTTGGTATTGATTTGCTTGATCTAAATGTACAGTTTTGTTAAATGTAAGGTTAATATAGACTATTATCCATGATACAGAGTTTATCTGTGCTGCTGTTAAACGTAAGGTTAATACGGTAATTATTCAAGGTAGGGTTAGTCTTTATACTGCTGGTAAGGTTAATATACGGTAATTATTCAAGGTAGGGTTAGTCTTTATACTGCTGGTAAGGTTAATATACGGTAATTATTCAAGGTAGGGTTAGTCTTTATACTGCTGGTAAGGTTAATATACGGTAATTATTCAAGGTAGGGTTAGTCTTTATACTGCTGGTAAGGTTAGTATACGGTAATTATTCAAGGTAGGGTTAGTCTTTATACTGCTGGTAAGGTTAG
>NW_013670149.1:70641-73459 GCF_000517525.1 Limulus polyphemus | reverse complement strand
AGTATTACTCAAGGTAGGGTTAGACTGTACTACTGGTAAGGTTAGTATACGGTAATTATTCAAAGTAGGGTTAGACTGTACTACTGGTAAGGTTAGTATACGGTAATTATTCAAAGTAGGGTTAGACTGTACTACTGGTAAGGTTAGTATACGGTAATTATTCAAAGTAGGGTTAGACTGTACTACTGGTAAGGTTAGTATACGGTAATTATTCAAGGTAGGGTTAGTCTGTACTGCTGGTAAGGTTAATATACAGTATTATTCACCGGTAGGGTTAGTCTGTACTGCTGTTAAGGTTAATATACAGTATTATTCACGGTAGGGGTTAGCCTGTATACTGCTAGTAAGGTTAATATGCAATATTATTAACGGTAAGGTTAGCCTGTACTGCTGGTAAAGTTGATGCACAGCGTCATGCAAAGTACGGTTTGCCTGTAACATTCTTTTTGGCCATACGAAAGATTAAAAAAACTCGACGTTCTCGAAATTGGCAAAGACTGCTTCTACTTCCCCCACTTGAATTGTAATTTTGATATATTTCAAAGTACAGTAACATTGTTGGGGTTAACTTGCTCTAGTTGTAACCCTAATATTGGTATGCAGCATTACTAATGTTATTTATACTGTTATTAGCAAGCCTTATGTAATGTACTCTACATGAAACTAATCTACATATATAAATGCAACTGTGTCGTCCGTGTGTATTCGTGTTCCCTTTCTACGCTTACACGTTTTGACGAACCAGAACTAAACCTAACATGCTCCTTTAGGTCCGCTGGGAGAGTGTTACAGGAGGTGGGCGTTCGGATTTGACCCTCCATGACACCCTAGATGGCCACTATCTGCCTGTATGTCACTCCCATAGTTTTTGAACAATCTCAATCAAATCTGGCATGTAACCTCTAGGGCCCTTGAAAGTGTCATAGACGGGTTGGCGTTAATGTCTGACTCTTTATGTTACCCATTCCCCCCACCACCCAGGGTGCCTGTATGTTTTTTTCCTACTATTTTATTGATTTATGTCAAAGATACTTTCAGGGAATTCCGGGGGGTGCAACATGGGAGTAGCGTTCAGATCTGTGGACCCCTATGTCTTCCTGGTACGTTAACTATGTGCGTCTACTGCACTATTATTATTCAAGGTAGGGTTGGACCAAGCTACCATTATATATTAGGGTTAACCTACAGTATTTGTAAAGATAAAGTTAATATGCACTGCTGTTAAATGTAAAGTTAATATACGGTATTATTCAAAGTTGGACTGGGATTTATTACTGATATCGTTAATACACAGAAATAAATATGAGTTTGTATATATATGTTAAAGATTTCTTTTCTGTTTCGTCAGAAGTGAAACTGAAAAAGAGGATCTGTAATGTATAGGCCTAATGCAAACTCTGACCGGCCGTACCTTCTTCTGTGGGCTACAGTTTCTCCTGTTTAAGGCTCATCATGACAACTTGGGTCAGCAAACCAAAGAAATACAGTTAGGCCTCTTATAACGGTGAAGTGTATATAATTTCTATGGTGTTTTGAGTCTGTTTTATTTCACCGTATAGTAACCTAAATTAAATTAGGTATGTGAATAACGTACAATATCGAATAATGAATTCGACGAAATGTCATAACACTATTCACCTACCTAGATTAATATAGGGTTACTATATGGTGAAGTAAAACAGACTCGAAACCCCATAAAAGTGAGTTTATTCTACACAGCCTGTGTTTTAGTTCAGATCGTTCATAGCAGATAACCAGAAGAGCCGAAAAGGCTTAGCAAATATTGGTATGAAAATGGTGACACGTGAGATAATACAAGTAATTGTAATCTAACTCGTATAATTATGATGAAAGATTACTGTAGAAAATTGCCATCTTATTTTTGTATTCACATTTATTGAGATATCCATTATTGAGAATGACAAATATCCGCTGCTCGACCTGTCGGTATTTTGAACAATTAAACCATACTGAATTGAGGTTTGTGTTTCATATACCGAAACTAGAAAATCTTAAAATTTGATTTCTGGTTACCAGACTTAGTCTTCATTAACTTATTCATGACCCAGCTAAAGGATGGTAAATATATCTGTTTTTTATCGTCTCTGACGACGTCTACCTAATATATAAATACACATTATATTGTATATGTATATACCACGAATACAGTGTTGAGTCTGTTTTAACGAATAAAGATGTCAACTTATTAGGCTTACTGTGTTGATATTGCTCTAAAATGATTATCGGTTAACGTTGATAACATGGAAAGCAAATCCATCTTAATTAAATAAAGTCAGCTTTAACAGTACAGTTTACCTACAGCTATATCCACAGACCTGTTCTCAAATGAAGCTAGCTTTAACATCACAGGTTGCCTAAAACATATTGTTGCGTCAGCGAGGTCACGTGACTAGTGTCACGCCCCCTGCTTTCTGGAAATATCTTGTACCTTCGTGAATTGTCGGGAGATTACTAGATATAGGGTAGTCTGGTATATATAAGATGGTCACAACGTGACGGGATCAATGTGTGTGTAGGTAGTGAGTAATTGATCTGCAGTGAGAAAGTATTGTTGCGTCAGCGAGGTCACGTGACTAGTGTCACGCCCCCTGCTTTCTGGAAATATCTTGTACCTTCGTGAATTGTCGGGAGATTACTAGATATAGGGTAGTCTGGTATATATAAGATGGTCACGGCGTGACAATGTGTGTGTGTAGGTAGTGAGTAATTGATCCGCAGTGAGAAAGTATTGTTGAAGTTCGTTGTTATAGCGCGAATGTTGAAATAAGTGTATCTTTGAAGTTATATTCAGAAAGAA
>NW_013670149.1:67855-70631 GCF_000517525.1 Limulus polyphemus | reverse complement strand
ACTTGTGTCGCTAAAGTTTCGTCGGAACGAAGTTACGGAAAGTTAATTAACAAACGGAGACGTAACACTATTTTAAAATAAAGTCAGCCTCAACAGTACAGGTGGTAATACCTACAGATCTGTTCGTTGCCGTGCTAAATCTATATTCTTGATTTCTATGGAAATTAAGAGATTAGGCTTAAGTAGCGGCTGTGGTGACACTAGATTCTTGGTTTGTGTGGGAGAGAATCTAAACTTAAATTATTGTTGTAATAACACTAGATTTGTAGTTTTTGTGGAATGTAAGGACTGAGACTTAAGTTGTTGCTATGATAACACTGGATTTTAGGTTTTCGTCGATATTAAGAGTCGAAACTTAAGCCTAGATTCTTAGTTTCTGTGAAAGTTAAAAGTCGAGCCTTAAGTTATTGTTGTTATAACACTACATTCCCGGTCTCTAAGTTTCCATTAGCAAGGAAACCAAGCTTCTACAATGTTATCACGACTTATTATCATTTTTTTTTTTTTTTACCCAGAATATCAACTTTCGTGTTTTAGTAATGTTTACATTAATATTCGTTTTACAATGCTACTTTGTCAGGTTTAATCACATCATGCAAATAGGCACGTGGAACTAACACATTTCTTGTACTTTTAATAGTATAATCGTTTGGGAGTATAACAAGATATTTAAGTTGTTAGGACTTTTGTTGTTATAAATAGTAACAGCAGTACAGAAGTTTTAACATACTTATGAAAGTTGCTTATTTGATAACATCGTTTATTTCTTACAAAACATTTTTAGCTAGTGAACGTCTTTTAAGCCTTTTTTCTTTTAAATCGAAAATCATTAGGTTATTACGATTCTGATTAATTTTGGTTTGGCCTAGAATCTAGTGTACCGAATTATGTCTCCGAGGATCCATGGTTCGTGCCCTGTTCCTGCAAAATCGAGCTCAGTGCTTTAGGGTTATTAGAATACGATCAAATCCTACCTTTCGGTGACTATAGCCCAATAGTTGGTTTTAGGTGTTGTTGACTAACTACGTTCATTCTAAATCTATCAGTTCAAAATTAAGAACGGTTAGCGCAAATATCACTTGTAAAGCTTTGTGCCAATATCTCAAACAAACCATTTTGTCTCAAAATTTATATACATATTCAAACTAAGAGCTTTATAAACGTAATAGATTTTTTTATATAATATAATATTTATTGTTATTTTACGGCTGTACGTCATTCATCAAATTTCTTTCCACTAGGAGGCGCTGAACAATCTTCCAACTACTGGCAATGCTCATGGTAGCCTGTGGAGCTGTCGAAAACACTAACGACCCTCTTCTACCCCTGGACTGCATGCCTTTGGTAAGTTCTTGCTTTAATTAATGTAATATTTCACTTTAACTGCTGAGACTATATTTTTCTTTCAAGGGGAGGGGGGAGATACAGAGAGAGAGAATAATACATTTTTATGAGTTTTCACATACTTTTTCTGTGCATTTAGGGATGGTTCTGCACAAGCTAAATTTGGAACCAGAAGCCTACTGGGTCGGTAGGGGGGGGGTATTTGTGTGTGTGTGAGAGAGCGGCATAGGAAGCTCGTGCGCGATCTCCACCACCGTGAATTATGTACGTATTTCGCAAAGGAAGGGGTTTATTGTAGGTGTGTGTGTCAACTAATGCATCGTCGCTGCGAACCCTTTGGTTTGTAAGATTGTTTCAGTGACTTTATGAAGTGGATGTTCAATAGAACAACGTATTTCCCCCTAAAAAAATAAAGATTTTACAGTTATATTAGGTTGTTCTCCAGCTAAATGGATCACAAAGCTGACTTAAGAGCGCAGCACAACAAGCATTTAAGGCTAATTGAAATTTAATATTTTAATCAGCAAAAATCATTGTTATGAAACGATGTCAGTCAATTCCCCCTGGTGTTCGTTTTTATGCGGGCAAGTGATGTTTCATCTGTGTTTTTAAATGAACGTGATTGGTCGTTCAGTTAGTGTTCTTAAATGAATGTTTGGTAAGGCTAGCTTTTTATCTTTACCGTTAATAAAACTTTTAACTCATCGTGGCACTCCAGCATGGCCAGGTGGTTAGGGCGCTCGACTCGCAATCTGAGGGTCGAGGGTTCGAATCCCCGTCCCACCAAACATGCTCGCCCTTTCATCCGTGGGGGCGTTATAATGTGACGGTCAGTCTCACTATTCGTTGGTAAAAGAGTAGCCCAAGAGTTGGCGGTGGGTGGTGATGACTAGCTGCCTTCCTTCTAGTCTATCACTGATAAATTAGGGACGGCTAACGCAGATAGCTCTCGTGTAGCTTTGCGCGAAATTTTTTAAAAACAAAGAAATTCTCGTGCAAGTTCGTTGTGTAACAAAGCACTGTATGTGTGGCAATGACAAAAAGTAAAACTAAAAGAAGTAAAAAATATATGTAATTAATCTTTTTTGTTATTTAAAAAATAAGAATATGAGTTTTTATTATTTATTGTTGAATTCTTACCTTTCCTGGTAATAAAGGTAGCAAAGCATGAGCATTGCTTTAATTTAATTTCTGTATCTCGAGTTTCTTGTCCAGAGATCGAACTTATTGAGCCTGACAATGTATCTAACCTGCAACGAAAAAAAAAACGAAACAAATACACATGCTTATGATTCATTTAACATATAGGGTTAATACTTCCCAGTGCATTATTGTTAAACAACAGCTTTTAAAACTCACCTCGGATGATTTAATTCTCCTGCCATTTCTCGATCACTCTTAGTAACCAAGAGCAGCCATAACCTCCCAGTGA
>NW_013670149.1:65569-67834 GCF_000517525.1 Limulus polyphemus | reverse complement strand
TATAAGTTAATTAATAATAATACACGACAACGAAAGAAAGAGTAGTGTGTGTTATATACACACACACACACACACACACACACACACACACACACACACACACACACACACACACACACACACACACACACACATATAACCAACTATAGTCACAAACCTAAGTATTTAAAATAATATCAATCAGATATATGTACGTATGTTAGGGTTGCTGTGAGACATATGTACGTGACGTAGACGTTAATCATCACAGCGCATGTGTAGATGATAGATAAGGTATTTAAAATGGTAGTTAGCACCCGGGATGTATGTAGAAAGAATCGTGTGTACGTGATGTGTAATGAGCATGGATGTAATCAGAGGTGTATTTAGTGTATAACATGTATGTATGTGGTGTTTAAGTTAACATGGGTGTAAACTTAGATCATGAAAGGTGTATTTAGTGAATAACGTGTGTACGTGGTAAGTTACTTTGGGTGTAAGCTTAAATCATGAAAGGTGTAACTAATGTGTAACTTGTATGTACATGGTGTGTAATTAGCATGAAGTGAAAGCTGACAATAATTAGAGGTGTATTTAGTGTATAACATGTATGTACGTGGTGTTTAAGTTAACATGGGTGTAAACTTAGATCATGAAAGATGTATTTAATATGTAAAATATACGTACGTGGTGTGCAGTTAATTAGCACGAATGTAAGCTGGCAGACATCATAGGTGTATTTAATGTATAACGTGTATGTACGTGGGTGTAAACTGACAATAATGAGAGGTGTAACTAATACAGAGTGTTGAGTACGATTTTGGGAATGGTAGATAAAATCCTTTCCGATGCGTATGGATCAACTTGTACCACCAGGACCATCCAGAAAGAGACCTGTAACAAGTCGCACCCTAACCGTGTAAATAAAGTGCGGCGTCTTGTAATAGTGAGAATCCACGAACGTAAAGGTTAGTAGCAAAAACCATCCACGTGCTCCAGTACTCAACATAATTCAGAAGGAACTTCGTCTGGAAAAGCGACACACATTACAGGAACACAAGTTGTTTCCATAACATATCCAGGAAAGAAAAAAACTATGAACGTTACCAGCACCACATGATGACACCCGACGAAGCGTACGTGTACCTTTAATAACAGTCCCAGTAAAGAATGCATCAAAATTGGGAAAATTACTCCCAGGAAAAACAGGAGAATGCGTAAAATTTAATCCAGAATCCAAGAGCTTCCAGAGCTCGCCTTAAGACTCGGTCATAATTGGTGTGCAGTCAAATAAACCTTGCCTTCCCCCACTTTTGCTTTTCTTCCTACATCTCTGTAACTGTAACAAGTCTGGTTCCACATTTTATCAGTGAATGGGCGAAAAATTATTCCAAAACGTGCTAAATTTTTTTGAAATGATTCATTATTATAGTTGGATACTGCACCAGGGCGAAACACAGAGCATGCTGTACGTGGCGACATGTACAGAAACGGCGTAGTGAGGCTCCAAAATCATTTGAATATAATGTGTTCAACCTTCTCTACTGTGTGTGTGTGTGTGTTGGCAGGGCCGTGGGGAGTGATAAGGCCAGTCAAGCCATGGCCTGACCACTTATTCTAATAAATCGTGCTTCTTTTGATTCAGTACATTTCGTTGTATAATTCAATGTCATAGCATTAAATTTTCTGTGTGGGTACGCCCCCAGACACCCGTAGAAATGGCATGCTTTGCACACATCACATTGTTTAGCTGTGGCAATGGCCTGGCCAATCCAAAATTACTTCCTGCGAGTAAGGAGACTACTGAGAAAATAAGTTATTGAACACAAGAGCCCCTTTAATGTAATATATTACCGAAATATGGTATATATAAAAAAAACAAACATATTCGCATGATTTTAGAATAACTTAGTGAATGTGGGGACAAACTCCAGATAAATAATTTTATATGTTAGAAGATCGCTTGCATTTAGGGTAAACTAATATGTATAGACCCATTAAACAAAGAATATTTTAATCATCAAATTACTTACATTGGTTAATATAATGTCACGTTTTGTGTATTTTCTTGTTCGAGATGACCTGTTCCTTTTACATTTGACGAAAGTTTGTTTGAGATTTGTGAAATGTTAATCCAGGTTTTCTGGGAATCTGATGCGAAACCCACTAACTGCTCGTTATTATTTGTTGTCAGATTATTTTTGAATGCCATTAGTATTGCCACCTAGTGGCACAGCGGTATGTCTGCGGACTTACAACGCTAGAAACCGGGTTTCGATACCCGTG
>NW_013670149.1:59559-64719 GCF_000517525.1 Limulus polyphemus | reverse complement strand
TCATAAATTAGGACTTTTTATACTGTTATAAGAAAAGAGGTTTTAAGAATAATAGCATTCATAAATTAGGACTTTTTATACTGTTATAAGAAAAGAGGTTTTAAGAATAATAGCATTCATAAATTAGGACTTTTTATACTGTTATAAGAAAAGAGGTTTTTAGAATGAAATACGAATAGGAACTTATGAAAATTTCATTGAGTTAAAAGACCAATATATGTTTGTCTTCGATAAAGCACAACTATCAACATTATTATAGATAGATTGGTTAAACAAATGTGTTACATATTTGTTGGGCTTCAAGTATGTATTGTGTGTGTGTTTTTTCCCTACACTTTACTGAAAATGGGCCCCCCCAGTGGCACAGCGGTATGTTTGCGGACTTACAACGCTAAAAACCGGGTTTCGATGCCCCTAGTGGGCAGAGCACAGATAACCAATTGTGTAGCTTTGTGTTTAACTACAAACAAAATACAGAAAATGGTTTAAGATTTAGGTTGTAAAGGAGACAGAAGTGAAAACTTCGTTCCTCCGTTTTAAAAGTACACTAGATAGGAAAGACCAGAAAAGTCTTCGAATAGGAATGGGTATTAATAGCAGCTTCTTTGTCTGGCTTACAACTAGAATCCCCCATAATAACGAACACCCCCTAATTCTAAACAACTAGTCTTCTTTCATAAATTCCACACCAACTATTCTGTTTGCATCAAGTTATCACTTGGTTTTCATTAAGTCCCGATAAAAATGGTCTTATCTTTATATTCATTCAGGCCTGGAGAAACTAATTTGTGGCTCGGCTACAACGTCTTATGTTAGACCAGACGGGCGTGAATCTGATTAATAACGTATGGACGGTGGCTACTTACTGTTCGTTCAACAAAGTTAGAGAACCAGCCGCCTAAATTAGGATTATGTTGAAGCCAAGAAGAAGAAGAAAAAAAAACTCTTAATTATTGCGATAATAGATGCTGTTCAATAGGCTAAATTAATCGTAAGAAACCAAAAAATTTGCAACTCCGTTGAATTACAACATCACTGTTTTAACGAAAAAGAAAATTTGGCACAGAAAAGTACTGGACCAAAAAAAAGGACATTTGGTAATATGCGGTTGCTAATTGATGAGAAGTTTTTTTGAACATTAAAAGTAAGTTAGGTCGCATTAATCTACCGAATTCTGTGTCCTACGGATTAAACCGGACTTTCTACTTGGCTTTGTAGCATTTCATAATCTTATAACAGACAAAGACGACAAACATATTTGAAGTTACAAAATCTATATTCAAACGGAGCATAAAATCATTTCACGAGGAAAGGCTGAAAACTGTGCAAAAGGCGATTCGAAAGTCAGAAAGGAAAGCACACAAACTACAACGTGTCCCCGGATGCTTTATTTAGTTTATTACATAGCTATGTAGACAAAAAACAAAAGTTATTCTAAGAATAACTTATAGCACGAAGCTGAAATACGCACATTAAACTTTTTAAGTAATGGTTATCAAGCGTCCACGAAACCTTTTTAGAACACTGAAGATCTATATATAGCTTTTTTGAACCTCTGTATTGGTAGGCTACCTGCTTCGAAACGGAATCAGATGCTCGCAGTTGCAAAAAGATGCTTGAATGCTAGAACCCCAGTGAGGTACAAAACAGCTCCTTCTAACAAATGTATGCCTTCTCATAAAAAGCCTATAACCAGATCCAGCCCCATTTGCATAGAAACGTAATGCAAATAGTAGTGTTGGAGGTATAATGTGGGCAGGAATAAGCATTATTGACTGAACCATCTTCTACATTTTGTGGAATGGTACCATTAATGCCACACACATTATGAGGACTATATCCCTTGTGCTGCTGTATGTAAGTGTAGTTAACCCTAACTTCAGCCTAATGATAACGCCTGCTCCAGTCGTGCCATATTGGCCGATACATTACCCGGAGAATAGAGTATTGACCTAATGAAGTGAGTGACCTACACGGTCACCGGAAATCAATCCCATCAAGCATATATACGGAATACTATTTGTAGACGCGGGGTAATAAATATCCTCTGGAAACAGTTTTTTGACAGGAGTGATCTGTGATACCTCGACACCTTAATAACACTTTTGCTAGGCTGATCTTACCGTTACAGGTGACCACACTTAATACTGAAGTGAAATATCAGAAATGTAACGATGTAATGTCACCTTTACGAACTGTTCTACCTACAATCATAGACTGAATGACCACACTTTGAGATCGCATATCATCCAATATCTGAGTTGAATTAAAATAAGTGGGGGAAGGAAAATTGTTTGACATTGTTTTTCAACAACGGTTGTGCGTTGCTGTAACTAAAACATCATACATTCCCCTTTGTTGTTGTTGTTTTTCCGCGTAGTATATTGTCCAGAAGATATTTTCTTTAGTAGTTGCGTCCATAAGCCTGTTCTTAGTCTTTCAAATTTTTCAACCGAGAGCTATTTAATACTTCATTTTTGAATGAAGTTACTTTGATATCCCTTATATATTATATAAGTGGGTTAAGGTAGATGTAAGGTAGATCTTATACACCGGGAGGGCCCGGTGGTTAGGGCGCTCGACTCGCAATCTAAGGGTCGCGGGTTCGAATCCCCGTCCCACCAAATATGCTCGCCCTTTCAACCGTGGGGACGTTATAAAGTGACGGTCAATCCCTCTATTTGTTGGTGAAAGAATAGCCAAAGAGTTGGCGGTGGGTGGTGGTGACTAGCTGCCTTTCCTCTAGTCTATCACTGATAAATTAGTGACGGCTAGCGCAGATAGTCCTCGTGTAGCCTTGCGCAAAATTCAAAACAAACAAATTCACCGGGAGTTGAAATTAAATCTTGTAATTGGCAGATACTTCATTGAAAAATTGTCTGGATGTTCTAATATGATGTTTTTTAACTGTATTTAGAAGTTACACAAGGGTTATCTGTACATAGCCAACCCTAATTTTCAACCGATAGACTAGAGGGAAGGCAGCTAATGAACAACACACACCGCCAACTCTTGTCTGACAGAATATTAGCATATGACTCTAATCCTTAATTCGCATCTACGTTTCCAAAGTGTGGAGCGCAACGGACTGCAAACCATGGATCCTGTGATTCCCAGGCCATGACCGTCCTCTGTGTTATAAGAATACAGTTACAGTCCTTAATTGGTCTTTACTAACAAATGTAACTCATAGTTACACTTCAGAATAGGCAGTTTATTAATAGATGTAAAATATAGTTACACTTTACAGAGGATCACGTATTAACAGTAATAAAAATAGAACGGGTCGTATATTAATAGATATGAACATTTTGTGTCAAGTGTGATGGGTTGTACGCACCGCGAGGATCGAACCATGCATTTTAGCCTTATAAATTTTGAAGCTTACTGCTGATCCACTGGCAAGAGAGAAAGAAAGGAAAATGTTTTGTTTAATCGGTTTAATACTGGACTACTGCAAGGTTCGAACCGTTGTTAGTTAACCTAAGTTCTTAGTTTCTTTAAATTATAAACGTATATATATGGTTGTGGATTTATGAAGGCAGATTTTTCATACCACTTCATTATCTTACTTTGATAAAGTTTTAAAATTCTGGTATCACTGGTCAAGATTTGATAAAGATTTAAGATTCTGGTATCACTGGTCGAGATTTGATAAAGATTTAAGATTCTGGTATCACTGGTCGAGATTTGATAAAGTTTTAAGATTCTGGTATCACTGGTCGAGATTTGATTGCAAAAAAAATATCTTTCAACCATTTGTCTGTAACGACGTCTTGATATGAATTACACTTCAGGAGCGTAGCACTTGGATATCGAAAAGTTGCGGGTTCGAACCTTACTCGTCGTGCCCAGCTGTTGTGTGTTTGGAAAAACTCTTTACTTACTCCAGTCTACCCCGCTGTTAAATGTATACAATTAACTTAACTAGCGATGGACTGACATCTCGGCCGGGGAGAATGTGTCCTGTTTGTGCCCGGAACAGATAAACTATTAACTTCTACTTCATTCGATATTCGTCCCTAACTGTGACCATCATATTAATTTTACAAATATGCATATACTTATAGCACAGACAGAAAGCTTTGGCCCGGATGCCGGGAGAGAGAGAGAGATGGACGAGTAGATATTTTAATTTCATCATTGATAAATAGGAGGAGCATAGTTACGGTCTCTAAGCGAAGTCAACATCAGAAGTCGGTACTAATCTATCTCCTTGAGACACGTTTTTTTTGTGTGTATGTGATTGACGTGTTGAAACAGAGCGATTAAAACGAATAACATAATGTGTAAAATTCTTGGTATCAAACCTCGAATTTTAGTACTGTATACACGCAGACTCACTAAAGAGCCACTAAGAGGGGGGTAGGGGGCAATTTTAAAGAGAAAATGCGATTGTAAAATTCTGGTTATATTTCCTGCTTCACAAGTTCTTTTTTTTTTTTCGATCCTCAAGAAACAAAATAAAGCCAGTAAACCTCCAAATCAAACTGCCCAGTTGTTCTAAATTAAACTTTTTCCGCCGCTGACCACTTCGACGGGGCAAAGGACCCGGTGGACCACCTATCGGTCCTACCCAACCCGCTTTCGCTTGCCACCGCAAAAAAAAACAACAACAACAAACAAACAAAAAATAATCAGAATAATTGAGAAGAATGTCGCTGATTTTGATGTGGATTGCATTTTGGATCAGCTTCTGGACCACCAATGGTTCGCACTTTGAGAACCACTGATTTAGACCATCAACGGAAGAATCTGTTTAAGCGCTAAGCTGCATAATGGGCTATCCGTAGGGACGGAACCTCCAAAACTTAGTAACAGCTGTCAAGAGGCACGGGAAGGTTTGTTTGTGAATAAGCACAAAGCTACACAATGAGCCATCTGTGCTCTGCCCACAACGGGTATCGAAACCCGGATTCTAGTGTTGTAAGTCCGCAGACATGCCGCTGTGCCACTGGAGGGTAGCACGGGAAAGGGAGGTGGGGAATACAGGTATTTAATGATAATGACGTTTACCATCAGGCAAAAGATACAGACCAAAGTATATAAATAATAATAAAATATGTAGTGTAGATTTTTATTAGCAACTAGGCCCGGCATGGCTAGGTGGTTAGGGCACTCGATCCGTAATCTGAGGGTCGCGGGTTCGAATCCCCGTCA
>NW_013670149.1:55699-58783 GCF_000517525.1 Limulus polyphemus | reverse complement strand
AAGCGGCTTATAGAACGACTCTGAGTTTTTTTTTTTTAAAGTACAAACTTTTATTTCATAACTCTGTCATCTCTTGGTCGATTTGAGATCTAATTGCAGTTTAGGACTCAGGAGATCAAACCCTTTCGATTGATGTATTTGACCACGTAAAAGGTCTCATAGATTAATTTACTCTAATCCTGCCTAAATGAATTTCAATCTGAGGGTAGGCTGGTAGAGATCCTGATGAGCTATAAA
This sequence comes from Limulus polyphemus, assembly GCF_000517525.1. Classification (NCBI taxonomy): domain Eukaryota; kingdom Metazoa; phylum Arthropoda; class Merostomata; order Xiphosura; family Limulidae; genus Limulus; species Limulus polyphemus. The sequence continues at coordinate 58,546 of NW_013670149.1, read as the reverse complement.
ATTGAATCGGATATGCGCGCACCCTATGCTTGATATTGCTGGTGCAAAAAAAAAATAATAATTAAAAAATACAGCGAATATAAAGGAAAAGGTGTCATAGATTAATTTACTCTAATCCTGCCTAAAATAATTTCAAGTGCCGCGGCTATTGAGGATTTCTTGTTATTTTTTTAAGGAAAAGCAGGTGAGGTAAATAAATGACGTGAATGTATCAAACTTAAAACAAGGTAACCTACGTTGAACATAGGTGCTGAGAGTATGAAGGAGTGATTGTTTTAAACCTTTAAATAGATTAAATATGTAAGTGGAATAACTATGTAAAAAATTAAAACAAGGTATCAGTACTAAAAATGAAATCCAAATGTTTAAACACTTCGACAGAAAAACAATTTCGTGCAGTCTTTAGATAAGTAGCTGTTATTATGAGGAACTAAGAAAAATTTCCAATGAAAAACATTGCATTTTATCAAAGATAAGGTATATGTAGGTGTTCAAAATTATATATAAATACTAACATAGACTTGCAAGTACAAAGCACTAACAGAATATATTTCCAAAGGTTTGGCGGCTGGATCTCGTAATGGTGATCCTCTTCAAGGCTGTTCCTTTGGAAAGCACTGACGGCGAAAGGTTAGAAAAGTCTGCCGAGTGCCTCCACCCAAGTCTTTGTGTTAATCCTTTCCACATCAATGTCTCCGTCCGTGAGTTAGACCTCTATTTGGCCAACTTCATTTTCAGCCACGGTCAGTAAAAACTCTCTTTAGTTTAGATATTAATCTAATTCATTGTTCAAAAGGTTCACCTTGGAAATTAAAAATGTTTGTTTTCAAAGCATTACTGTGTATTTTGTTTCAAATCCAGAAAGTATTATATTTGTTCAAGAAACTTGTAATTAGGCCTATTTCTTTGCATCGGATGGATGTATTTGTTTTAAACCTGAATTATTAATTTAATACTAGCACTGTTAAGTTTAACAAAAACGTTATAAGAGATTCTGCGAAAAGCAGGTAACTGATTTAATAACACTCTCAAAGCCTAATGTAATTAATTTTTGTTGAAATCGCTAAGTAACAGTACTTTAAACTGTGTTCAAAACTTAATTTAAGATTTATACCAAATACGACACAAGTTATAAGATTTGTTTAATTTCATCTTATTAAAGAATAAAAAAGGCAAGTTTGTGTTTATTATAAAACACAACTGCAAACTGATACTCTTAAAAAAAGCATGGCGAGTTTATTACAAGGCAAACTAGCCATGATAAGGCAGCAAGACAAATGTGTACTTGCTACAAGACTACAAAGAAAACTTTGAGCTCCTTATAAGAGCCAAATATACTTGTGATAATAACAAGACAGCAAAGTAAAACTGGTAATAAAAATACAGCAAAATAAGAATAGTTCATACGAGAAAAAACAGGCTTATGCGTTAATTATTTTAAAAACCTACAATTTCAATACGGCACATTACCTCCTCTCACATAAATAGCTATTCTCGTTCATTGCCGCCCTCTATTTACAAAAATATTTTTTCGCATGCCACAAGCCTTGAGCTTCCACGTACCTTACAATCAACTGATTCAAATGCTTCTCACATGTAAATCATCATGCGACAACTATCTACCAATAAAAGTGCGACACACTCTCTTGACGCATGTGACTCCCTCTATTCGATTCTACCGAGAGGAGGTAAATACCTATCGGAAATATATTTTCAGTAAGGGAAAATTAAAACGTTAGGTATTTTCATAAGCTGTGAGTTAGGTATTTAAATAACTAATGAGCAAGGTAAACTTATGGTAATAATAAGGCAAGGAAACAAATTTGTGGTAATAATAAGGTAACAAAGCAAACTTGTGGTAATAATGAGACAGCAAGGTAAACTTGTAGCAGTAATAAGACAAGGTGAATTTGTGGTAATAATAAGATCATGCAAATATGTGGTAATAATATGACAGCAAGGTAAGCTAGTGGTAATAATAAGACGCCAAAATAAAGATAATTCATACGAAAAAACGGGTTTATGCGTTAGGTATTTTAATAACCTATTAGTTAGTTATTTTAAAAACTTATGAGCAAGCGTAAACTTCTGATAATAATAAGACCAATGCAAACATTTGGTAATAATATAAAAAGGTAACCTTGTAATATAAAAAATAAGACAGAAAAGTAAACTTGTGCTAATAATAAGACAGCAAAGCAAATTTGTAGTAATACAAATATAGCCAAGTAACCATATTCTCGGGGGCAGATTGAATTCTAAAAGTCTACTAGGAAAAAAGCTAGAGGAGAGCCAGAAATTTATATATTACTAAAACTCTGAGATTGTTTGTTTGTGGTCTTGTCTGTAATTAAATACAGCAAAAACAGCGCAGAATAGCGCCATATTTGTAATGAAATGAGAATAGAAACAGAATAAAACAAGTTTGGTTTAAATCGGGCCACGGGTTACCGAGTTAGCGCAGTTTTTCGGATCACTTTTCGTACATACCATTATTATAAAACTTCGTTTTCCACCTGATGAATCACTTTAAAATCTCTTCTATATAACAATATATGCACAACAGAAATTAAATGATGAGATGAAAATGTGTTATAACGGCGTGTAGAAAGAACAATAATAAAATGGACCTACAATATTACTGACTATTTGCAAATAGTAACTATGGAGACGAGGTAATAAAATAAAAATCAAATCAAGAACAACAACAAAATTTTATAAACGAAAACCTCTCGCCGAGCATTGTCTATTATATTATTTCCCTGTCAATGTTCCCATCTTCATTAAAAGGCGAAAAATGACAAAAACAAGATCTTGAAGAATCTCTCTCTCTCTCTCTCTCTCTCT
>NW_013670149.1:49730-55286 GCF_000517525.1 Limulus polyphemus | reverse complement strand
AAATTATCTCCAAAATAAACCTTCATTTCGGTGCAATATTGACATTAGCTTGAATTCTTCATAACCTCTAAATAGTGCTTGACCCAACGGGTCACGGTGGTCTAGTATGTTATAAAAAATAATAAAAATACAGTATTAAATTCACATGATAAGTATATTTTGGAAGTACAGACGAGCCCTTCACATGACACAAGATAACGTCTTCAACAGAAATATTGTCAGGTAAATATTTTTTAATGCGCATCAGTTTTCGTGTAGTTAACACACATGATAATTTAAATGTTAATGGGATGACAGTAGATTAATAATTATTTCGATATTGTGTTGACAGGGTTTTTTTTTTTTTTCAAGGGGCCCACCGGGATTTTTACCGATGCCCTAGTGCCAATCCGTAACTGCTTGTTCTAATAATAAGACAAGATAAACGTGTTCTAATATTAAGATAAGATCAAATAGTGCTAATAATAAGGTAAAGTAAACTTTGTCTGATAATAAGAGAGCAAGATAAAGTTGTTCTAATTATGAAAGGGTAAGGCAAACTCGGACTAGTAACATAATAAATTACATAAAATTTGCAAATGATCTTACATTATTAGGGTCTTGGGTGTTGCTATCTGTGAAGAAAGATGCTGCTGATGTACAAAAGGATTTAGTTAGATGGGCAAATAGGTGGGTTTTAATTATAATAAATGCAAGATAATGCATGTGGGTTATAATAATTTGAATTATAAGTATAATTTGGATGGGACTAACCTTGACGTGAAACTGAAAGAACGGGATCTTGGTGTAATAATAGTTGATCAGTCTCTTAATTTAAGCTATCCAAGCAGTGTGCTGTTGCTAGTAGTAGGGTAAATAGGATTTTAGGTTGTATCTACAGAAATATTGAATACAAGTCTAAAGAGGTTATAATTTCATTGTATAGGTCACTGGTTAGACTACATTTGGAATATTGTGTTCAATCTTGGGCTCCTTACATTAGGAAGGACATTGAACTGTTGGAAAAGGTTCAGAGGAAGGTTACTAGATGGTGCCTGGGATGGAGTGGTTGTCATACGTGGAGAGGCTGAAATCTCTAAAATAATTTTCTCTTGAAAAAAAAAAAGTTAGAGGGGATCTGATTGAGATGTTTAAGATTGTAAAGTGAACTGATAGTGTTGATGCATCATCATTTTTCACAATTAATGGTGAGAATGGAAGGACTAGGGGACAGAAATATAAATGTTGGCAGGGTAGGTGTTATCTTCAGCAAAGACAGTTTAATCTTAAAGCCAACCCTTATCATTCATATACTTATCAAGCTTCTTAAACTCACTTAAATTTACTGTTTCTACAACATCCAAAGTCAACCCATTCCAAAGGCCAACCACCCTGTTAGAAAAACGTTTTAACAAATTTATTTATTAATAGTTTTAGTTTAGTTTAAAGGATGGGAAAATGAGATGGACAAGTAGGTCCCAAAACATTGTTATAATAGCGTATTTAATTAACCTAATAGCTAAAAGCTTCAGTTTGGTATCAAAGCTATTGTGACTTGTGCCATGTATAGCAAATGTATTATAAAAGTTATACTTGGTGAATCTAATTGTGCTGGAGAGTTATTATGTGTTTAAAAGCCTATTCCTGTATTGTTAAATGGTTAAATTACATATTAGTATAGAAACTGAGGATTGTGAAACACACAGTAAACATTTAATTTTTGTTTTACAGTTCAACAACAAGAATACACGCAGTTGGCTTGTAACTCCCAAATTTTTGTTTTACAGTTCAACAACAAGAATACGTGCAGTTGGCTTGTAACTCCCAAATTTTTGTTTTACAGTTCAACAACAAGAATACACGCAGTTGGCTTGTAACTCCCAAATTTTTGTTTTACAGTTCAACAACAAGAATACACGCAGTTGGCTTGTAACTCCCAAATTTGTTTTTTTACAGCTTTCTAATTGGTGTATGAGAACACTAATGTCACATGTGTTTAATATTGTAACATATTTAAAGAGTAACGAGTTTAAATAAGTTATGAGTTGGGTATTTTAATAACTTATGGGTCAGGTAACTTGATAAGTTATGAGGTAGGTAAATTAATAATGGGTCAGGTGTTTCAATAACACACGAGTTAGGTATTTTAATAACTTTTGGGTTAGGTATTTTAATAACTTTTGGGTTAGGTCTTTTAACTGCTATAGCTGTTTAAATGCTTATTCAGTATGTGAACTTTATGGTGCACCTCAGTTTTTTACCATATCTTTACTTCTTTTTAGCTGAATTTTGGAAATACTTTATAAAAATTCAGTCTTCCCACCACTGTAGTGAACTGTCTTGTCTGTTTGGTTGAACAACGGTCAGGGTAAACTTTTTCTGGTTGTTACAGTAACTGTGATAAATCTAGACTTCCAAACATATGGAGATATCACTCAGTCCGTGTAACGAAAGCTTCTATGTCTGTGAAGTTCTCCAGTGTAAGAGAATCGGTTCAAACTACTTTTGTATGTTGTTAGCATGATGTGTGTCGTTTCTGTAAAGTGTAAAAGGGTTAAGTGCAATGACATTTTTTAAGATTATTAAACAAAAAAGATGAAGAGAAATTACTTTTTGTGGGCCTTAAAAAACATTAGATCATCAAAAGTAAACCTTATTTTAATATAGCTAACACTGGGAATGTAAAAGGGAATCATTATTTGTGTGTTTGCTAACACTGGGAATGTAAAAAGGAATCATTATTTGTGTGTTTGCTAACACTGGGAATGTAAAAAGGAATCATTATTTGTGTGTTTGCTAACACTGGGAATGTAAAAAAGGAATCATTATTTGTGTGTTTGCTAACACTGGGACTACTTCTGGAAAATATAAGAGTTTACATAAAACACTTCTTATGTATCTTTACAAACACTGGGATTGTTGCTGTTGAGTGTAAGGAAATAACATGAAATAACCACTTATTTTAATAATATGATACAGTCTGTTTTTGTACAAAAGTTGTACTAAATGTCTTAGTGGAAGTGTTGATAATGATTAGCAATGTCCGTAAATTACACAAAACTAGTTTTGTAAAACTTCTTAGCATGTTAACAGTACCTTAGGTTAGTTTATTAAAGAGTAAAAGTGTAATGTGAAGAAGTCCTTTTAGCATGTTAAAAGTGACTGGCATTTTTTGAAAGAAGAGGTATTATTATTCAGAATACAGACACAAACATATATATGAGCAAAACTAGCAGAATGTTGATGGCTGGCATCTTAAAGATGCTTAGGTGTGTGAACTTAAAATACATTCTGGAATATACTCTCTCTCATTTTTAGTGATTCCATCAGGTTCTCCATTGTGATATAGCCAGGTGAAAGTAACTTAACATGAGAGCTATGTTGGATAGTTCTGCTAGATAAAAAAAAGATTTGCTCAAGATATTGATTAAGAAGTAATACTGAATCTTTTACTAACTGATTTGATGAAAAGTAAAGTAACACGACTGAACACAAGGTATAAAAACAAAATTTACAGTCTTTATTAGAATGTTGAAAACCAATGCAGTGTGGGTACTTGCTTTTTACTTACATGGGACGATCGCCTTGACTGGACTTTTTACTGTTTAACTTTTTCTCTCATCCTGACTAGACTGATCAAATGTAACATTCCTTAGCATGGAAAAATCCTCTCATTTATCCAAGATGACTAGTGCTACCCTTGTGACTGGTCATTTTCATTGCAACACTGGTGGGGTTGACTGGACTTTTTACTGTTTAACTTTTCCTCTCATCCTGACTACACTGATCAAATGTAACATTCCTTAGCATGGAAAAATCCTCTCATTTATCCAAGATGACTAGTGCTACCCTTGTGACTGATCATTTTCATTGCAACACTGGTGGGGCCATAACTTCTTGATGTCATCTGAACAATCATTGAAGGACACTGCTGTAACATCCTTACACAACATGTTATATTGAGCAATATCCTCCCTGGGTGGTAACGAGTATTATCAATTCATGGAACAACAAAGGAACAAAGGTAGTTTTAGAATGAAATCAGCTTATAATGGCTTCCATAATCACATTATATGAAATCTGTACATATACAGAACAAAGAATAAACATGGAACAAATACTATAGTATCACAAGAAGGTAGAAATGCGTGTAACATTCAAATACCATACCATAATTCCTTAGCATTGCCAAGAGTTAGTTAAAGTTCTCTTTCATTCGTTAGTGATCCCATTGGGCCAGGCAATCTCTTAACCTTTAATGATTCCATCAGGTATTGTTAGCTCTGATTCTATAACAATCCCATTTCTAACACCTTAGTAATCTCATCATAAGGCTAACTGGATAATATTGTTTTTTCCGTAGTTTTTACACAAGTTTAAACATTTTAGTAGCTACTATTTTGACTTCAATGAAGCACTGGCATTACATCAGTTTGTATTATCTTGCTTTTAGAAACTTTAAGTGGGTTACGAGAAGATGTATGTGATAGTGAACAAGATGAAGACAGAGGTGAGTGAAAATCGTCCTTCTTCAGAGCTTTCTATATAGAATACAGTTATTTTATTTTCAGTTTTCCATAATCTAAGGAAAAAAAAATCTTCTAATAAAGCACTGAGTAGCACTTCTGTCAGTTAGGCAATTAAAGAAGTTTATTAAAAATGTAAAATTATTTAGTGTGGAGTATTAAGTTGGTTTAAAACGTTAGACTTTGATGTTCATAGCATGATTGGTCAGCATTTACTACAGTGTACGATGAATTATATTAGCTAATTTTCTGAAAGGCTTATCGTTAAATGTGTGGTCAAAATACGTTTTATGTTGCTGATTTTATCTTGCATAGCTAAGACACTTCTGCAGTGGCTTTAATTTTTGCATCGACTGTGTGCTTTTTACATAACTGGCTGTTTACTTTCTTTTATGTGGCCTTACCTACTTGGGAATAAACTAAGAGTAGCATTCAGGCTTAAGTATTTTGTTATTGTTGTCAGTATCTGAAATATTTGAAGGTTAGAACCACTAAGGTTGTTGTTTTTACAGATGAAATGTGTGTGCCAGGTCTAAAGTCTCAGTATTTTATGGAAGTTGAATCTTGTTGTATCAGGGATTTTATGTTTTTACGTAGTTTGATTGTAAACTAGTCTATTAATTTTATGATATGTATTTGAGTATTTACTAATTTATTTGTACAATTAGCATTCAGTTAAATTGAAGACTCAAATAAGATGAAAAAATAGATTTTTGTGAACTAATTTTTCTTCTGAGTTTTAAAAAATAATTCCAATAATACTTCATAAGCTTTTATTGACTGTCCTGACTAATATTATAAAAAATAATTCAATTACTGTTAATATTACATCACAAGTTACTTTGGAGTGGTTACTGTTGCTAAGCAAAAGTTTCCATTGGACTAGACAGATATATTTCAGTAGGTAGCTAACCACTGATAGTATTGTTACGACAGCGGAAGTCATGCGACGCTGGAAGCATGCATGCTGGAGTTTTTAGAAGGATCATGACTGTTCCTGGCAACTCTAGTCTTTTCTAGGTGCCCTCTATTTTCGTATATAAACCTGGCA
>NW_013670149.1:44497-48967 GCF_000517525.1 Limulus polyphemus | reverse complement strand
GACTCGTATCGCTGAAGTTTCTCGGAAAGAATTTCTACGGGAAATTAAAAAATGAACAGAGACGTAACATTATCATTATTGTAATGAAGTGCTGTGTTCCGGAATTCACAGTCAGTGAAACTCAAATATCTTTGTCAGTTGTACATATTTCAAAATATAAGTTAGAGAAGTAATGGATTGTTTCAGCTTTATATTTATCTGCCAAATAGTTGATATATTTATTTAAACGTATAGTTTTATTAGTTTCACAGGATACTGGAAACAGGGGGACATATAAGCAGTAGTGTTTCTAGGATTTTTTTATTTGGGGAAGAGTTAGTTTTGGGGGAGAACATGTGAACACTTTCATATAATGAAAATTGTAATGTAAGGAATATAAAAGACTGTTGCTCAGATAGGGGGTTGCTGGTGGCATAGCTCTCCAAGGGGGGTCATCCCCCTCAATACAAATGCAATATGATGGACATACTTCTGCATGTAATTGAGCATAAAATGAATAAAAGTTAGGAAAAAGGTAAACAATTAAATTATACACTGAATAAGATGGAATAAGAATACTTTTAACAACGGATCGTATAATCATTCCAGGTGAATACTTGGTCCTATTTAGTGTCTACAAATGCCAGTGATACTATTCTATGGTCTTGTCTGGACATGTCCAATAGTTCGTTAAACCTCCTGAACTTTAAGTACTGAACAAGGATATCTGAGTGAGAAATTCTTATCTGCAAATAAATAAACATTGCAGTGCATCTAACAAATGATGAGTAGTAAGATTGATTTAATATACTAATGTGAGTGTAGTTGTAAAGAATGCAAAAGAAAAACACCTTAGGCCTAATAAGTTTCTTTTTGGAAACTTATTGATAAATTTATATTAATAATAAAATATTGCCTTAATTTTTTATGTTAAACATTTAAAAGTTTTAGTTATTTTAAGAAACTAGGATTGGGAATGATTATTTAGTAAAATACTGATTAAAATATACTAAATTAGGCTGATAAAGATTAAGATGTCAGATTAGAAAACTGTAGTAGTTACTTATTAAAGTTAATTTTTTTTTTCATTTCATGTATGTAAAGCAGGATCAGTATGCTTTGGGAAATGTAAAAAATAAACAGATTTATGCAAAACATTTTTTACCGATAGCTGAATTTTTGTACTCTTTACCAACAAATCTAGCTTGTTAGTGTTAACTATTACTATTCTGCATTAATACAGTTATTATTCAATTAATTGACTTTCTGTATGTTTAATTTAATTGCTATTTTAATTGTTTTAAAGGAAGTTTTAAGTTTAATGTTTCTAGTAAAAAATATCAACTATTTGGCTTACAGTTGACCGTAGCTGAAATTCAGATCTTATTATTTCTGGCTGTTTGTGGTAAAACTCTAACAAAAAATATTTTGTAGGCTGTGTTTTGCTGCGTTGTCTCGATTGTAGATTATAATCGATGTCTAAAGCTTGTATGAAAATTATGTAGACCTATTTCTTGTACAATTTACTGAACTGTTCTCAAAAAACTTGAAAGAACGAACCAGTTCAGGCCGTTTAAATTTTTATTGCAAGGTTGGAAATATTTAGTCTTAATCACTTTAAATGATAAAAAAACAAACTGGATTTTGTTTTTAAATCTGTTTCTGGTCCAGTAATCAGTTTATTGGTTGCTGACAACGTTATGATTGTGCCTCTACATTTTTCATTTGACGTCAACTTTTCTTTTTCTTCTTCTGTTAGTTAACCAAAATTTACCTCATGCTAGTTTAAAATGTTCCAAAACTAGAATGCCATGGTTCTTTCTTTGTTATAAGATCTAATATTATGGAATATGGTACTGGAATAGTGACCCAAAGATTAAACATAAAAGTATACGTGTTATAACACTTTATGTGTACAGATGAGAGGGGGGCACTCTTATATAAGAGTACCATTTAACATGATATTGTACATTATATGTTAGAGTTATCAACATTTCATGTTACCCCTACATTGCTGATATTACAACAATTTGTGTTAGAGAAAAGACTAGATACAATACACAGGAATACTGAAAAACTTTAGATATGTTTTTCAGAGTCCGAGACAGACTGACATTGGCATTTCATGGACATATATTTAGTATAAAAACGTAGTAGTAAATGTAATTTTTTTTGTGTACAACAGACTTGCACTGCTCAGTAAAAGTTTGCCACGTTTTGTGAAGACACTTCAACATAACTTCTACAATACGGGTCGGTCAAATGGATCGACTCGGTGCACATTCACTTAAAAATAATTATTGCTAACTGTTATGACAGACACAATTGAACCTGACAAAGCACATTAGCAGTTATATTGATTATAATTTTAAGCACATTACTCTTTTAACTGACCACAGATGAGCTTCATTTAGGAAAAATTTAAATTAATAATAATTAAATACTTGTCCTCCATATTGAACGTAACTCATTATGTCGGCTGGAATACGACATCCGAAGTCTTATCTGAAATGCTACTTATATCACGTCATTTTGATCCTGTGAGGTTGCATTTTAACTAATTAGTTTTTAGTAGGTTTTGATTTGTTGTTGTGTAACCTGAGTTTCTATCAGTGGATTTTTTTTATCTTATAACAGCTTAGAATAGTGCATGTTGAAAACAAAGTAGAAGTCCCTACTGTTTTAGAATGAATAATAGAAATTAGAACGGAACTTATACTTCAGTGGAATGAAAAGTAAGATTGCTAATGGAATGCAATTGTTTTTCTACCCAGAAATGTGTAGGAATACAATCGTTGCCACGGGGGTGTTCACTTCAGCTGAACTGTATCGAGTGTCCAAAGGCAAGTTTTATTGTTGTGCAAGTAATCTGTGCATGTCTTGCTTTATGTGTGTTTAATGTCAAACTAAGGTAAAGCATGTTGTTGTTGTGTAGAAACTTGATGAAAATTATAGCCTGCATTTTGTTACTAAATCTTGTTTGTATTATAAAAGATAGTAAGCATGTGAAATATATTAGAGTGAATACATAGCCTTACTAACCTTTTTCCTACCAATAAGCTTACCACAGAGAATAAAATTTGCAAATAAGATTTTCTAGAGGCCCAACCAGTGGAAAATGGTATTATTACAATTATGGTTCACATCCAGTCCTTAATAATTCCTTATAGCTATTGCTACTGTGCTGCCATCTATTGAGAAGTGTTAAAGTACATAAAAACTGGTAAGGAGCCTTACAGGGGCATAAACAATTATGATAATTTACCATATACAAGAACAAACAAATAAGTAAAGGAACAATTTTTTTTTAAAATTATAACAAGTGCATTGTGATCATTAATAAGTGATTAGAGCAATTAAAAACAACTTAAGAAACCTGAGTACTTTCAATGAGTGGTTCCCTTTTCATCAGGGTAATTTCAGTGTTTATAATTAAGAAACGATAATTTTTAACAGTATTTGAGTGTTTTGAATGTGGTACACTGTCAAGTTATCCTACAGGACAATAATGAGCACTTAAGTTGACTATGTGATTGTTGCTATTGTATTAAAAACTTTTAAAATAGCAGTAAGTTTTTATTTTATTTTCAGGAGAACAATAGTGAATGATAATTATGAACTCAATTTTATTTTAAAGGGTAAAGAATATTTAGTTTGTCAAACTGAATGACAAAAAGACAAAGAATACAACATTGAAAATAGAGCAAGAATTTTGTAAAAATAGTTTGTTAATAAAAAAACACAATAACTTTAGATTTGCTTCGTATTTTGTTGTTTCAGCAAGAAGCGTTTTTCAAGCTGACAGTTTTGTAGATTACTGAAACTACATATATCAATTCTACTATAATTGTAGTATGAAAGTAAGCTCTTTTAGATATTTTGAATAAATATACATTTCTAAGAACATATAAATGAAAGCAAAGAAAAAGATGGAATAACATGTGAACTAGCCTATCTGCCGTAATAAAGAACTTGTGAAATTTATCTGACAAGCTGGATACAAAGAAACCTTTTTTTTTTATTTGTTTCAGTTAAAAGTTTATAATTAGTACTGACACTAATTAAGTAAACATTACAGTTTGTTCTGGTGTGTTAAGGAAAAGCATACTCTATACGTGTGATCGAAAAATGGAAACATGATAGAATTTACTTCCAAGTATTTGGTACTGTAAATAGGACTTGTATTTTGTATCATTTCTGAAAAATTGTGTTATTGTAGAATTGTATGTAATAATTTTATCAACTTTCTTTAAAGTGGCTCAGTATAAATGAGTGTAAAATTAGAATGCCAATATGAAAATGTTTAAGTTACTGTAGAAGACTATATGATTCTCTGAGAAAAGTTACCATTGTATTAAGGATTATACTGTTGTACTGTGGAAGTTTATATGCTATTGAATATTATAGTGTTGTTAACATGAACGTTGAGAACGAGCACGGGCCCCCTTTCTCTCTCTCTCTTTTTTAACATTTTCAAGAATTTATTAAAAA
>NW_013670149.1:43361-44192 GCF_000517525.1 Limulus polyphemus | reverse complement strand
GTAAAAATGTTAATAAAGTTAACAACAAATATCTATTAAATCTATAAAGTAACAAATAATTATTACTCAAATTACTATTTCAGTCGTTCTTAATGTATTAAACGTCTATATGCAAAGAAAAGCCAAAGAAACTATGGTTTTTATAATTAAATGAAAATATAGCCTAAAGATGCTTTGTGGCATAACTAGGTTTCATTCTCTCGAGCCCCTGGCCAGTTGACCCCTTTGCTTCCATGTCGCGGTCCTGGTTGTTACCATGATAAAATTTTTTTGTATGTTTCAAAATAACTGTAATAGTATTCAATATTATAGTACTGTTCTGTGAGTAATTGTCATGACAGTAAGTTAAAGATTTTATTGTTGTTCTTGGTTTTGAAGGTTATAATACTGTTTTGATATTTGATGTCATATTTAACTTTACTAAGTCTTACTGTTGAGGGGAATACTTAGAGCCATATTTCTCTATTAGTAACAATCATAGAATCTCCAACTGGTAGTTACAACAAAATACGTGTAAATATTCAGATAAACTTTTCCTTCATAACCCTTTCGAGACGGGTCACAGGTGAAAGGTCATGTCATCTCCTTTGTCGACTCGCATTTAAAATTTTATTCTACTACTAATTCACGAAATTATGTCAATAAATTTGGTATCAAATTGTAGATTATAATTCAAGTTTTAGAACTATACATTACTCAATGTCATAATTTAAAAGTGAATATTAAAAAAACACAGATAAACATCAATTTTTGTCTGTCACGTGGTATGTTGAATGCAGCACAGATTCAAATTAGATGTTTGTGAAGTCAAAATACTAAGTCTATAGTTTC
>NW_013670149.1:42189-42956 GCF_000517525.1 Limulus polyphemus | reverse complement strand
AACTAGAAGAGATAATTGTTTGCTTTACTTCTTTGTTTACTGTTCTATGTTTTAGGAAAAATAACTTTTAAGAACTTATTTAAAAATAGCAGTAATCTATATACATATATAATGTATAATAATTGAAATGTGATTGTATTTTACAAAATACTAGTTGACTAAAACACAGCCAAGATAAGTTACTTTGTACAGACCATAGGTCACCTTTATGTTATTTGATACGTTAGCATGAGTGCACGTGAGCCGCATCATTGTAACTTCTGTATTGTTAGCCAGGCATGGCTGGAAGGTCAATATAATAAAAATAATTAATATATATAAATGTATAATGTTATGAAGTTTAAGCTATTTACTCTAAACATTTATGTTTTCATGTAATAATTTGCGTTCATTCTAGAATGAAAGAGGCATAATTTATATTTATTTCCTAATTTTTTATGTTGGTTGCAAGATCAGTCAAATCTACCAAACCCTTACAGAGATTAATTACTGAAAATAACAGATAAAATATAAAGTTCTTTCTTAAGAAACGTTTGATAACTATCTGGACATTATAGAGATTTTGTATGCGAAATTTCAAAATTTTCTGATGCATAAAAGTATTTTTAATCTTAAAATGAAAGTTAATTTGCATGATAGATAAGCAAGATGTGAAAAGAAAAAAAGCCATAAGAGAAACATTGCTTTACAAACCTTAAGACTTAATAAAAAAATTAGATATTTTGCATATTAAATCATTGTAATGTTACTGATAATCTGCCAAATTT